>NC_079202.1:6691128-6938628 GCF_026745355.1 Beta vulgaris subsp. vulgaris | reverse complement strand
TATTAGGCCTAGTGCGTCACCTTGTGGAGCTCTTGTGTTGTTTGTAAAGAAATATGAAGTATGAGGTTGTGCGTCGACTATAGGGAGTTAAACAATGTGACTGCTAAGAACAAGTATCCTTTGCCTAGGATAGATGACCTGTTTGATCAGTTGAATGGAGCGAGTATGTTTGATTGATTTGCGTTCGGGGTATTAACATTTAAGGGTAGCTAATATGGATATACCTAAGACTGCGTTTAGGATGCATTATGGTCATTATGAGTTTACTTTGATGTCGTTTGGACTGACCAATGCTCCGACTATATTTATGGATTTAATTAATAGGATATTCCATGAGTTCCTAGATAAGTTCGTTATGATATTCATTGATGATCTCTTGATTTATTCAAAGAGTGAAGAAGACCATGACGAGCACTTGAGGATAATATTGGAGACGCTTAGAAAGAATCAATTGTATGTCAAGTTTTCTAAGTGTGAGTTTTGTTTGGAGAAAGTAGAATTTTTGGGTCATTATGTGTCTAAAGAAGGAGTCTTTGTGGATCATGCAAAGATTCAAGCTGTTAGTGAGTGGCCTACTCCAAATAATGTGTCAGATTTTAGAAGTTTTCTGGGATTAGATGGTTATTATAGGAGATGTGTGAGAGATTTCTCGAAGATAGCAAGGCCAGTGACCAATTTGATGAAGAAAGAGTCAAAATTTGAGTGGAGTGAGAAGTGTGAGGAAGCTTTCCAGATCTTGAAGGAGTGTTTAACCTCCGCACCTGCTTTAACCCTGTCTGATGGAAATGAGGGGTTTGAGGTGTATAATGATGCTTTAAGGAATGGCTTGGGATATGTTGTGCAGCAGAATGGGAAGTTGATCGCGTATGCATCGCGTCAGTTGAAACTATATGAGTCTAATTATCCTACCCACCTGATCTAGAGTTAGCTGATTTCGTATTTGCTTTGAAAATTTGGAGACATTACCTCTATGGGGAAACCTGTAAGATCTTTACCGACCATAAGAGTTTGAAATACATTTTCACCCAGAAGGATCTCAATATGAGACAAAGGAGATGGTTAGCATTGATCAAGGATTATGACCTAGATTTCCGGTATCATAAAGGGAAGGTGAATGTAGTTGCCCATACTTTGAGTAGAAAGTCGAGCCATAGCATGAATGTGTTGGTAGTTCCTGAGGAATTATGTCGAGATATGCAAAAGCATATCCTGGAATTTTTAAATCATGGGGAGATCGAGGCGAGATTGAGTGCGTTGTCATTGGGTTTTAATTTTCGATGAGATCAAAGAGGGTCAAGTTGGAGACGATCACCTAGATAAGATTAAGGAGAAAATGAAGTAAGGTAGGGAAATTGACTTTAAGATTCATGATGATGAAAGCTTGAGGTTCAAGGAAAGGTGGTGTGTACCACAAAAATGTGAAGAGCCTAAGAGAAGGTTTATGGATGAGGGGCATAATACGCCATATTCTGTGCACCCTGGGGTGACAAGTTGTATAAGGATCTTAAGGAGATTTTTTGGTGGCCGAATATGAAGCTGAAGTCGCTGAGTTCCTGTCAAAGTGCTCTACCTGTCATAAAGTGGAGATAGACCATAAGGGACGAATGGGAAAGGTTCAATCCTTAGAGGTTCCTGGATGAAAGTGGGATTCTATATCAACGAATTTTGTGACCGTTCTGCCGAAGATGAGAAATGGCAATAATACTATTTGGGTTATTGTGGACCGTCTGACGAAGTCCGTCGTGTTCGTTCCAATAAAAGAGACATGGAAGAATAAGCAACTTGTGAAGACGTACATCAAGCATGTAGTGAGAATGTTTAGACCGTGATTCGAGATTCCTCTCGAAATTTTGGCAAAAGGTCCGGTTGAATATTGGGACAATGTTAAAAATGAGCATTGCTTTTCACCCTGCAACCGATGATCAAACTAGAAGGACCAATTGGCTATGGAAGATATGCTGAGAGCGTGCGCAATTGATTTCTAAGGAAGTTGGGGAGATCACTTGGACTTGATTCAGATTTCGTATAATAATAGTTACCATGTGAGCTTTAATATGGCTCCTTTTGAGGCGTTGTATAGAAGAAAGTGTAGAAGTCCCATTTGCTGGAATGATTTTAGTGAGAATATAGTATTGGGGACCGAATTTATTGAGGAGACTGTTAAGATTGTCAAGTTGATTCAAGCTACTAGAATTCAAGTTGCTCAAGATAGGGAAAAGAGTTATGTTGATCGTTATGCTGATTTAGAACGAAGAGAAGATGAATTCACAGTGGGTGATAAAGTGTTTTTGTAAGTGTCACCGACTAAAGGAGTGATGAGATTTGGGAAAAAGCAAATTAAGTGCTAAATATGTTGTCCCATATGAGATTTTGCAAAGGATTGGGAAGGTAGCTTATAAGTTGACTTTGCCAATGGAATTTGAGAAAATGCATGATGTGTTTCATATTTCCCAACTCAAGAGATATATCCCTGATAAGAGTCATGTTTTGGAGCCTGAAAGAATCCAAATTGATAGTAGCTTTACGTATGAGGAAAGACATGTGAAAATTTTAGATAAAAAGGTGTGTTGTACACGCAATAAGGATGTGAATATCGTAAAAGTGTTTTGATCTAACCATGAGTATGAAGAGGCAACGTGGGAAGTCGAAGATGAAACGAAGAAAAAATATCCTGAATTATTTATTGAGGTGAGTTTGAGGACATAACTCATTTTAAGAGCGGCAGAATGCGATAAGATTATGCAATTTTTGCCTTATTTTATGGTATTTTTACGCTTTTTGACAACTTGCACATGTTAATGCAAAACAAATTGGTTCTCCGCATGAAAAATGTGTTCATAAGTAACACAAGTGGTTTCAAATTTGGTAAAAAAGTGTGCACATGTTGTGACACAAGTATTTTCCAAATAGAAGTTGAGTCAAAAATTTTGAAACTGTGAGAGTTTTCGTACCTAGTTTCAGGACGAGACTTCTTTTAAGAGGGATAGACTGTAATCCCCCATAATTTTATGAATTTTATAAATGTATTTTAATGTATATATATATATATATATATATATATATCAATGTTTAAATGATTTATTTCTTTAAAATGTTGTCTATTTGAAAGTCAAAAGAATTATTTAATGATTTTTAGTAATCAAATATTTTATTTAGTTATACTTTGAAAATTATTTAAATAGCTTAAACATCTTTGGGTTTAGTAAAAAGGATTTTAAATTGGATTAGAGGATCCCAACTATGCAAACACCCAATCATTAAATATTATTAAAGCCCAAACATAATTTCCTAAGCACAAAAAGGGTTAACTATATAAACCCCAAATTTTCCCCACTTATTTTCTCTCTCTTCCTTCTCCTTCTACTTTTTTCGGCCTCCCTCCTTTTTTCTTCTCTCTCCTCTCGTGCGCCGACCGAGCACTGGACGCCGCCAGCAGCCGCGCCGAACTCCTCCTCCTTGGCGTGCGTATTTCTCCCTCATTCCTCTCTTTTGGTTATTTCTTCCTCCTCTATTTTTAATTGGTGTTAAAGCTTATATTTTTAAGGATTGATTTAATATTTTCATGATTAAAATTTATAGTTTGATGATTTAAATTTAAATTTCAGATTATGTAATTTATATAGTGAAGTAATTAAATTTCAGATTTATTTATTATGTTTAAATTAAAATTTTAAGTATCAAAGCATATATAGATTTTTAGGGTTCTATGACTTGGAAAATAATAGTAATACATTATAGTTTATGAAATTGACTACTTTATGATTATTAGTATGTTTAAGTATATTTTAAAGGATTTTGAATGCATTATAAGTTGCTGGAAATTTTATTAGTATGCTTATGATGGAGTTTTAGTTATCAAAGGATGAGGTTTTGAGGGTTTCAATGACTAATATAGTCGTACTATACTAGGAAGTATTATAATTGAATTTTTAATGATGAGAAAGGTTTTCAAACACTTTTAAAGAGGGTTTGAAGTATTTTAATGTTGCTGGAAAATTATTAGGGTATTGGTTTGTCATTATGTTGATTATTGGTAGGCGTAGAATTCTCTTTAAGAGACTTTTAAGCTTGTTAAAATGACCTCGCATTTTGTCTACACAAGATACGTACATACTTATGTGTGGGTTGGATTAGTATCATGTCCTACGAATGAGATTTATGTAGTATCATGGGCCAAATGACCAAATAGGTATAAAAAAATACACCCTTTGACCATTTGGGTATAAAAATTAACACCGACGACATTTGGGTATATAAGTTGCTCTACGACGACAAATACCCCTAAAAATTGATCGGTGCGAAATCGTGACTCTCACGCGCTTTATTTAATTTTATAAAGTATTGTGTAATACACTAGAACCTTCTCACATTCCCACTCATTCACTCGTTTTTATTTTGGGCAACCATTCACCTCTCTTCCTCTTCCCTTTCATCTCTACCAAAATATAAATTCCTCCTAAATGGCAAATTTCATGGGGATACAACAGAGCAAATACGAAGCAAAGTAAAATTAAGAAGTTGAAAGTTACAAAAATACAAAGTTTTGTACAGGTATGTTTTTCATTTGCTTTGTTCTACTGATTTAATAATTGTTAGTGGGCAAAGTAGACATTAAAGAATTGATTTAGGTTTTGTCTTTATTTGTTGATATTGAAAACAAGAGTTTACAGTTCTTGTTTTATTAAGATTTAAAGTGTTTTTTTTGACCAAATTAAGATTTAAAGTTAGGGTTTCAATAAATTTGACTAAATATTATAATCTTTGAGTGTTTAAGGAAAAGGAAAACAAAACTGTTAATTTTTTCTTATTATGGTTTATTGAACAGCGATGATGACGATGGTTGGGGATGATGTACCCATAAACCATACACAACAATCCACAATTTGCACTGACTTATTGGCTACACAACTATCAACGACCTCAAATTTGGAAATTACTAAACAACACATCACAGCCCCAAAGAACCTCTAAACTGTAATAGTGAACCTAATCATGAGAAAGATGGCTATATTGAGAGTAATGAGGAAACAAGTGAGGATGATGACAGTGGGGAAGATGAGACTTACAAGATGGATCCTAGGGAACTATTTCATTGTGACTATGATGATGTAGTTGAACAAGTTGGTGGAAAGAAGAAGCAACATAGGTCAAAGACCAATGAGGTTGATGTTGATCTGGTTAATGGTGACGATGACGGTGGATTATCTGAGAATTCTGTCCAGCTTGATGATATCGTGCAGGAAGAGCTAGAGTACGATGTCGATGAGTTGATGAGCTTTAGAAGAACGAATTTGGGTTTAAGGAAAGAGCAAAAGGAAAGAGTTGGTCCTTTGTCTGAC
This sequence comes from Beta vulgaris subsp. vulgaris, assembly GCF_026745355.1. Classification (NCBI taxonomy): domain Eukaryota; kingdom Viridiplantae; phylum Streptophyta; class Magnoliopsida; order Caryophyllales; family Amaranthaceae; genus Beta; species Beta vulgaris. The sequence goes on along the minus strand of NC_079202.1, from coordinate 6,933,289 downwards.
TGTCTAAAGGCTAATAACACATCAATATCTATAGGAGAACGAGGTCAATGTGGAAGGTGTTAGAGATCAAGTTGAAGTTATGAACAATCAAACTGATGTGATGATAGGGAACTCGTGGCCCACTTTTTTAACAACATTTGAGGGAGGATATCAATCTGATCAAAGAGACTCGGAATTTGAGGGTCCATTATACTCCTCAAGTTCAGAAGAAGGTGAGGTCACCATTAAAAAGAGGAGCAAAAGGGTGCATTACCCTTCTTTTAATGAGAAAAGTGACATGGCTAACGTCCAATTTACAGCAGGTTTGAGGTTCACATCACAAAGTGTCTTGAAATTAGCTATCCTATGGTATTCCATACAACAACACAAGGACTTAATATATTTGAAGAATGATAAGAAACAATTACACATAGGATGTGCTGGTTGTATGTGGGAGATGACTGCAGGTCCAGACATTGAAGACCCATCTGGTTGGCAAGTGAAATCGATTCAAGTTGACCATGTAAATTGCAAGAGAACCTTCACAAACAGACTGATTACTTCTGATTGGTTAGTTACTGAATTTATGGAAAAGATTTTGAGAAATCCTAGGATGAAACCAATTGAGATGAAGGATGACATGAAGGACAAATATGACATTGTTGTTTGTATCAGAAAGTGTCAAAGAGCTAAGAATAAGGCTTTAAATGCTGTAAAAAGTTTAATGGAGAAGCAATATGGGATATTAAAGCCTTATTTGTTAGAGTTAATTAGAAGTAACCCAGGGACAACATGTGTTCTGAAAACACTTGAAGGAGAGGTTGGGAAGCCAAAGGTGTTCCAAAGATTTTATGTTTGTTTTGAACCATTGAAGAAAAGCTTCAAAAACACTTGTAGACCAATATTTGGGGTAGATGGTTGTTTCTTAAAACATGCATGCGGGGGTCAACTTTTGTGTGCTGTTGGAAGAGATGGAAACAATCACATGTTTCCTTTTGCTTGGTGTATGGTTGAGGGAGAAAACTCCGATTCTTGGTCTTGGTTTTTGAGGCTTGTTGGGGAAGACTTAGGGATGAATCAGGGAGAAGGTTGGACAGTCATTTCAGACCAACATATTGTAAGTGAATTTGTTTTTTTTATTTTTTAAATGTTTTTGGTCATAGTGCTTGTTTTAATGGTTGGTTATATAATTTTGCAGGCCTTAGTTGGAGCAATTGAAAGTCTTTGGCCAAAGGTAGAACACAGATTGTGTGCTAAACATATTTATAGCAATTGGAGGAAGCAAAATAGAGGTAAGGTTTAGAGAAACAATTCTGGAAGTGTGTCAAAGCAACAAGTGTTGGCAAGTTTGAGAAGGAATTAATAGCACTGAAGGCCATATCAATTGATGCTTACAATGATTTCATAAATAGACCTACTAAGAAATTTTGCAAATCTAAGTTTGAAACACATAGTTCTTGTGATATAGTTGATAATAACATGGCTGAGACATTCAACTCTTTCATTCTCTTATCTAGATACAAACCTATTGTATCCATGCTTGATGACATTAGATTGGCATTGATGGAGAGAATGAGATTAAAAAAAAGCTCAAGTTAGACAATTTGTGGGTGGTGTGGCACCAAGAATTAGCCAAAAGTTAGAAGAAGCTTATGATAACCAAAAGTATTGTCAGTGTCGATGGAATGGAGGGGATTCGCAAACTGGTTTTGAGGTCACACAATATGGAGTGGGGCATGCTGTTGATTTGGAGAAAAGAACATGTAGTTGTAGGAGTTGGGACATGACTGGCATACCTTGTGCACATGCTATGTCTGCCATTTTGTACATGAATCAGACTCCCGAAGAGTACTTGGCGAACTGGTATAAAGCTCCAATGTATACAGCCACATATTCAACCTTGTTAAATCTAGTGCCAGGTTCTACATATTGGAACCACGAAGGAGAAGGGTTAGTTCTACCCCCTGACATTGTGAAGAGGTCAGCGGGAAAAGACAAACGGCACGGAGAAAGGATCCTGATGAACCAAAGAAAAATGCAACTAAGTACAGTAGAAAAGGGATAGTCACTAAATGTGGCAATTGTAACGTCAATGGTCATGATAGAAGGAATTGCAATCAACCAAAGGTACTACTAATTGCACTACTAGCTACTGCTACTATATTTTATTGTGTTTGTTGGAATATTGACATACTAACATATTTGATTTTATATAAGGTGAATACAAGTGTGCAGGACCAAACTAATACACAAGGTGGCAAAAAAAGAGGAAGACCAAAAGGAAGCAAAAACAGAATTGGGTCAAAAAATCCAACTCCACCATCTGAATGCATTCATAAGAGGAGAGGTAGGCCTCCGGTTGCTGGTCCATCAGGCACAAGTGCTTCTGCTACTGCTACGACAAGTCAATCACATCCTTGGTTGGAAGCTACTGCTATTGCTAGAAGTAAAAGAAAAGAGAAAAAGAAGGGGAAACAGATAGTTGGTGTTGGAGTATACCAGCAATGTGATTGAATGTGTTACTTAGAATCTATGTACTTTTGGTCACTTTTTGTACAATGATGATTATGTTAGAGAATAATTACACTTATATTTTGGAAATACTTTTGGGAAGTTTTTGTACGCTTGGTATTTTAGTTATTTCGGAAGTTATCGCTATTCAATGTAATGTCAAGCAAGACTACTATTGAAATATATATCAATAGATTTATATATGAAAAATATTTTCCATTTAATTTTATGACATGCTCCAACGAGACACTAATTAAATAATTACCTTCAACTATAAAAAATTACCTTCAATGCAATTTTTGTTTTGGAAAAAATTAACTTGATTGAGAACTAAATGAATAATGGAAATGGAAAGAAACAAATAAGAAAATAAATATCAAGATAATGTAAATAATGGGGTTCATACTCGACTTTAGTGCGCGTGAGAGTCACGATTTCGCACCGATCAATTTTTAGGGGTATTTGTCGTCGTAGAGCAACTTATATACCCAAATGTCGTCGGTGCTAATTTTTATACCTAAATGGTCAAAGGGTGTATTTTTTTATACCTATTTGGTCATTTGGCTTAGTATCATGTATAGGAAACTATTTATAGTTCACAGGTGATTTATATTCATGTGAAATTTCATGTTTTATGCCGTTGTGTGAAGCATGTTGATGATGATGATGATGATTATGTTATGTTTGTATAAAATTGATGCAATCATATGGGATTGAGAACTTAACGTTATTAATCATATTGATATTGGATCATAGATTGGATCATGTTGTTCCCCTGGTATTATTTAATTACTTTATTAGTACCAAGGACTTGATTTGGTAAGTTGGTTATTCACCTATGAAAGGTTGGTTGTTGTTGACTTGGATCAACAAATGAATAATGGTATTAAGAATTATTATTGGAAATATTCTTGGGTTGTTAAGTTGATGATCACCTTATTATCTAATCTTAAGATAAAAATGGAAGTTTATATAACTTTAATGATTATATTGCTTGTCTTACTTTGTGAGTCATAGTAAGTAAATAATTTGTTCATTACTTAAAGTGGAAAGTAGAGGTGGGCATGGGTCGGGTCGGGCCTGTTCACGGGCTCGGCCCGCGGGCTTGAGTAAATGGCGGGCCGGGCCGGGCCGGGCCCAGGCCCATGAGTGGCGGGCCGTGCCGTGCCGGGATTGAAATTTTAAAAATTTGTCCACGGGCCCGTGCTTCCGGCGGACCGGCCCATGTTTTATGTTGTATTTTTTACAGTTTTATGATAAAAAACAAAGAAAAGGAGCGTTCGGCTCGCGGGCCGGCCCACGCGTGCTCGTGCCGGTGCGGGCCGGAAATAAAATTTCTTGACCGTGACAGGCCCGCGGCCCACGTAGCGGACAACGGGTCGGGTCGTGCCTCGAGCGGGCTCGTGCCGTGCCGGGCCCAAATCGTGCCGGCCCGGCCCATGCCCACCTCTAGTAGAAAGTGAATAGCAATAACTTTAGACTTGTGGACGTCTAAAGTGTTGGACTAATATGAGTTGGAGTATATGGTGGTAGCCCATGGCTTTTCTTGGGACCGGATTGATGACCATGTCCTATTTTTTAAAAAAGTTTCCTCGATATCGTAGGTCGGGTGAGTCCGGAGTCGTGCCCGTACTTCGTCTTCTAAATTGAGGACATGGTTTGGACAATTCTTTCCATTGCCTATTCCATCTAAATTTATTAACTTATTAGTTGTGGAGTCAAGTTCAGAAAAGTAATATGATATGTTATTATATTATTATTTATCCTTGTTTAATGTTTATTAGTATCATGTTAGGTTTTATATTTATTTACTATATAGTACTCAGCTTTGCTAATTATGTGCTTTGTGTTTATGTGTTGGTCATGGCTATGCCTTATTGATCCTGTGATAACTCATTTGGTGAGCAGTCTCTCAGGATCAATAGTGCATCATCCATTTCGGATTTGAAGATGACATGGGTTTGGGAACTCATGGAGAGATTGTGTTGACTTTATTATGTTGACTTTTACTTTTATAGTTTACTTTTGACTTTATGTTGGTTTAACTTTGGTTTGACTTTTGGAGTTGCTTTTGGTTGACTAAGTTTAATTTTCAAAGTTATTTATTATTTACGCTACAAAATTCTGAATAAGTCAATACGTTATTATACGAGCGAAAATGTTTTGATGATTCTCGAAGTTTTATATTGAAAGGTTATTTTGGAAAATACAGAATTGTCGTGGTGTTACACGCACATCTTTGCGCCGAGCGCACATTGATGCGCTAGGCGCACGATGGTACTCGGGGCGCACCACCTTGCTTTTTTCACATGCTTTGATAACTTTTTTAGAAAACGTCTTTTGACTATTTTCTTTTATCTTTTAATTATGAAAATTCGATTTTAATTATGAAAATTTCTTTGAATATATTTATTTATTAAAATAAAATAATTAATTAATTATCATCAACAATTAATTATTCGGCTTTTTCAAAGGATTAGGTTCAAAATGTAATTAATGATCAGAAATAATTAATTGGGCTTTAAAATAGGACTTTAACACTTTTCAAAATAATTTTGGGATTGATTTTCGGACTGTTTTACTCTTGGGTCGGACCAATTAAGACCATAGTATGTTTCGTCATCAAATTCTTAAATGGGAAGTCACGATTATGTGTCTACATGTATGTTAAAACTAGTTTTATATGCACACGATGTGTGCGAAAATACGTAAAAAAATTTTTTTAGGGATATAGAAAATTAAATTAATTGTTAATCATATATAATCAATTAGGGATTTTTGAATTGTTGACAGTTTTCTTTTTGTAATGTTTTTTTAAAATCTTTTTTTACTTTTTAATTAATTAGGTAGTTCCCTTTTCTATTTTTACTTTTTTCATTTTTTAATTATAGTAAGTAGTTACTCTTTTTTTTCAATTTTTTGGTGTCCTACCCCTCTTGACATATAGAATAGAGATGAGGTTACTCATGAGATTAAACTATGTTACTCATATGATTAAAATAGGTTACTCATAGGGTTAAACAAATTAAAGTTACTCCAAAAACTACACGAGGTTTTTTTGTAAAAAATAAATGGGATTACTAATATAATATTTTAAGATTATACGGAACAATAGAACGGTTTACTCATATAAATTTTTAAGGTTATACATAACAATAGATTGGGTTAGTGTTATAAACAAAATGAGGTTACTTATATGTGAACAAAATGGGGTTGCTCATGATTAAATGGGGTTATAGCCTTATAGGTATGAATATACTAAGTTTTCTTATGAACGAATGAGGTTTATTCGTATTAATAAATGAGGATTACTTGTGTAAACCATTGGCGGTACTGGTATGAATAAATGAGCTTACTCATAAAATTTAACTAGGTTATTCATTTGATTAGAACTAACAAAGTCTGACAAAAAAACATCAGCCCAAATAAACTTTTGAAGATCTAAGCCTAGAGAGTCTAACATTGGTCATGAGCAAAAGAATTCCTAAATTAGCAATTAAATTATATTGATAACTTCTTATTTTGATTCTCTAGTAACTTGCCAAAATTAGAACTAATAAGAAGAATTCAAGAGCCGCAAAACAGTTCCTAACTACTTCCTCCATTTCCTAAAGATCTTCCTTTTTTCGTTTAAGTGTGTTTCCAAAAGATCTTCCCTCTTTTACTTTATTCCTTATTTGTAAATTTTTCCCCCCTTTTTACCCTCTCATGTCCCTATCATATGGTCCACCATTACATTATTAATTTAATTTTACTCCCTTTCTCTCTCCTATTTAATCTCTTTTTATTTATTTATTTATTTATTTATTTATCTTAACCCCTTTCTCTCTCCTACTTTACCCACCCCACACCCCACACATTATTTAATTCTCATTGGTATCTGTAGTACTATTAACAAGGAAGATTTTTAGGAAACGGAGATAGTAGAACTTTAGCTCTATTGCTGGGCCTGGTTTGCAGTTCCAGATCCACAAAATTCCCAAACTAGCAGTGAGTTGTTTACATCTTCTTCTTTGCTCTACCACCTCGAAAACTTCATCAATGGCGCAAAAGAGAGAAATTCGAACTTCTCCACCTTGAAAACTTCATCAATGGCACAGTAGACAAGAATTTGATCTCATCTCCAAAATTCATCGTCCTCAACGCCATAAATTCAAATAGGAAGCAGGAAGAGAACAAAAGACAAGAGAGAAAATATGGGTCGCGTGGTTTGTATTTGGCTGTAAAATCCCGCGGGGGCCTTATATAAGAATTTGTGTATGTTTAAATAATCTCCTTTATCGCTAAAAATAGACTTCAGTATACAAAAGTACAACACATTGTCTGCTGTCCTTGTCCAGTATGCTCTGACCAGCCCTTTTGGCGATGCCAAAAAGAGCTCTCTAATTCTGTTGCATAATTTACAGAACGACTACACTGTACAGCAAAATACATCAGTGATTTAGTGCACGAAGCAAAATAGTAATCCATGCATGATGACCAACAAAATGAATGAACCACTGCAAACCATCCAACGCCGTGTTGCTACTGGCCAGCTGGCTGCTGTCAAAACCTCGTCCGAGCCTTGAAGGTTAACATCATGTCTACATGTCTTCTCCCAGTAAAATGCTGATTCTCCCAGTAAAATGCTGATGAGTACATTAGGGGAGTTTTTGTGTTTGAGACATTATAGATATATATATATTCATGAGTATCACTTTATCTCCAATTTGTCGCCTCTTTCTCCTCCATTTCGCTTTTGGCTTCATCAGAAGCTCTACCTTAGGCTTGGAGGCCTTTCAAGAGCAAACCATCCAAATTTACCCTTCCTGAAATCTGTAAGGATGCGAAATGCTGCCTGATGAACATTCCCACTAAATAGTTGCACAGCAAGCTTGTGAACAAATCTGCAATTCAGAAAAATAAGAAGAATTGAAGGCATAAAAAAAAGGGGAAAAAATTACATCTGTATCAAAAACAAATTTGCCCCACAAACAGGCCTTCAGCAAAGTATTTCCTTTCAGAAGGCACAACAAAATAAGGTAAGAAAATATGAACGTACATTTGACCAGACTGACCGTCTGTCTCAATCCTGTAACGATTGTAAAGAGCTTTTGTACCTAAAAGAAGAGGCAAGTTTTTAAATAACAGAAAAGTTATTATGCAAGAAAAATATTTGGATAGGTTGAAGTTACATTTTTGCTAAGAATAGTACTCCCATCTCATTGGCAGAATTGCAGACCGATGTACATATTAATCGTAAATTCAACAAGTAGTATGTGGATAGTAGAAGATACCTGGTTGCGGGGACAAATTTAAGACATTATGAAAACGGGGCCAAATGCCCAAATCAATCTAACATGTTCAGAATTTTTACAGTAATTTTACTATAATTTGTTCGTAAAGAATGAATAATATGCATCAAAATAGTAGAAAGAGTGAGGAAGATGTGGTAGCTCACTCGAGTATCACCCCAAATATTTTAAGGATTTGCCTAGAGTTCGAATCCCAAAATAAGTTGGGGAATTTCTCTCTTATTTCCTGGGCTGCTTTGAAACCGTGAATCTACAATAAATTGTTACTTCAAGTTGTATACCTAGTTGTATTATGCTACATTTTTTGTTTCTTGTGAAAGGAAAAGAGTAGTTCAATGAGTGAAATTATCACAAATGTCACTTGCTACAGCATCAGCAATGAACTCAGGGGCACTCTCCAACCAAATACTTTCTCCTCACTCTCAAGGAAGAAGTCTCAGCTAGTAGGTGGGCTATAACATTGCCCTCCCTTTTAACATGCCTCCAACTAATAAAAACGAAAAACAGAACAAAGCTTTAAAATATCATCAAAAACTAGAGAAAGAGAAGATAAAGACAACGCCTTTTTGTAGATGATGATGACCTCCAAACAATCTCTCAAAAATCACTTCAACAAAGCCACAGTTAAGGGCTACCTTCATGGCAAACAGCAGCACCTTTGCCTCGGCTATGGGGGTATCCCAAGCTCCTCGGTCTTGCTTGACAGAGACAGCCATCAAAAACCTCCAAAACTAGCACCCCCATCATCACGAATAGCTGCATCGCAGTTGATTTTGACCAACCCCTGAAGGAGGAAGCAACCAAGCATTGTGGAGTGGCATCGAGCACACCTTATCCTTCAAGCACGCCTCCACAAAGGTATCATAATAGGTAAGAACACCAGCAACAGCTTCATTATAGCACCTCGCCGAGCTTCGAAAGATGTCCTCATTCCTAGCATTCCAAATATCCCAGCGAACCATGGTAACGCGGCATAGGACCTTGTTCTGTACACACATTGCCACCTTGCACCACCAGTCCAGAAAAGAAGCTAGCTTGCGATCCAGAATAAGCCCATTGACCAACCCCGTCGTCTCCCAAGCCTCTTGAGCTCGATGACAGTAGACTAAAGCATGTACACATCTTCAACACAGGCAGCCATTTATTCACCACTAACCTCCAGGATTCCTCTTTCGCCCATTCCGAGTTGGAAGAGCATTAGAACAAGCTCTCCAGATTAAAGACTTTACTTTAGGAGGGAGTAAAAGAGACAAAATCTGCTTCCAGTGAGAAAGGCGGGAGGAGGTAGAAGTCCTCTCATCTAGCGCCTTAAACCAACGAATGAAGTGGTAGCCTGAATGCGAGGAGTAAATTCCATCCTTGTATAATTCTGACGAACTCTCCATCAACAACCATTAGAGATAACCCATTTGGAACCAATTAAACTCCTCCAAGTGTAGTTTATATTGTGCTACATTGGTTTACTCTTTACTTTGTATGTTCTTATTCTAATCAATTGCAATTTGCAAAAGTAGCCAACTCAACAAATTACTAGAGGATAATGGGTCGCATACTGGTGTTGTATTTAACTATGGAATTGGGTTTTGTCTGAATCGGAATTTCTTTCAAAAGGGGGTAATTGGTGAAAATTAGTATGGGCCAATTACTAGTGCGCACCATCTTGTCAGTATTCAAGAGAGATGGGGGTTGTTTTTATTTTGTGATTCCCAATATACTTTCATGGTGTTAAACCTTTAGGTTTAGGCGAGAAAAAAGAACAAAGAACTTTGATTAAAACCACTAAAGGCTAGAGCTCGAAGAGGTAAGGAGAAAACGTTGTAGGCTACATTTTGTTATTACATGAAGTAATCTAGAAATTACCAAGTATAAAGCTAATGAGCCCTTCATATTATTACAAGCAACTAACTAATTCCTAATATTAAGGTGTTGCCCCTTAGTGTGCTGATGATGACAAGCGAACTTGTAAATTAATGGTTTTAGCTTGTGTGAAGGTTACCAAGTTCCAGAGTAGGAATAAGTTCAAGAGGAGAAGTTTGCATTAGGAGTTCCTGAGAGACGAACTGGGATTCCTAAGAGAGGAACTGAAATTTCTATGAGTGGACGTGCAACTAATTTCCAAAGAAGGAATAACTCTTGGAAGAAGACAACCTAATACAAAGAATCAATTCAAGTGCAAGTTCCAAAGCAAGTTCTTGCAGAGGTTACTAAATTTCTACGGGGAATTTTGAACGTTTATTGGAAATGAAGATGAAGTGTCGAGTTGAAGCTTCTATGTGTAAAGACATGAAGGCTAACAATATGGGTTTATTATTAGGATTAATGAAAGTGTTTAATTTTGCTAAGGAAAATGTTATGGAACATGAAGGGCTAATTAAGTATGACAAAATGATTAGTGTAATTTTTGGAAAATATTTGTGAAAAATATATTTGGATTGATCTTTGATTATTCTCGAACAAACATGTTTTATCATGTTTCCTAAGTTTACTCTGATAATTCTATCAGTTTAAGATGATTCATATGATCAGTGAGTAAGCGTTCCGCAAGTTCTCAATAACCTAAGTGATTCTAGGAGAAGGCTGTCAAGGAACCTCCCTCTTTAGAAGGAGGAAGAATCCTACCAAGCAAATCCTAACTGTCATAACAAAAACATTCTGACCTAAAAAGTTTTTAAAGTTAAATTGTTAGAGATTTAGAGTATAGAGTAAGTTTTAATTCATGATATGTTTGTTTGAATTGCTTGGTTATGGTGTCGTGATTCAAACAATGTATGAAGTACAATATGCTATATGAGTCGTGGTATGTTTGCATGCAAACTTGGGGATGTAAGTAGCAGGGTAGCACCCCGCGACTGGTGAACAAAGGATGCTCGCACCCCGCAACGTGAAGCTTGCAGCAAATCTGCTTGCGTTCAAGAAGTCAGGAATTCTTAGTCCTTTCCTAGAATTGTAAGCGTTTAAACAGTAGACTTTTTATTTCATTCAAAGAGTTGGGAGTTGGGAAAAGAGTTGTAGGAACTCTTGAGCAACTTAAGAGTTTAGTCTTGAGTATAGAGAGAGAAAGAGTAGCACTGTGATTGAGGAATCATAGTGGGGAAAGTGGAATTCCAAGTGAAACTTGCGAGAATGTTGAGGTCGAAGTGGAACTTGCGAGAGTGTGCATGTGTAGGTATTCCCCTATTAAAGTGAAGAGTTTAAATCCGGAGGAGGTCATGGTTTTTCTTCCTATATTGAGGTAAGAGTTTCCACGTAAAAATTCTGTCTTGCATTATAAGTTCTTACTCTTTCTAGCTTATATTCCACAAAAAGAATCAATTAAATTCCATATAAGTTCCCCTCAAACCCCCCCCCCCCAATTGTAGTGTTCCATAACATAAGGAAACATAACAAGAGCTAAGTCAACTTTACATGGTAAAGCTGAAGCCTATGACACTAACAGATCATTATCGCAATACATATGTATTTTTTACAGGAACGAGATTAGTTTAACCGAAAATAATCATAAGTTCTGACAAAGGCTAAGGCCCCGTTGGGCCTAAACACAGCTTTGTCCCGGCTGCCTGCCGAGTTGTAATTGAATTACTATAAACTGACTGTCACAGGAAACCGACAACACTAGATATAAAGGGCAGTCAACTGGAGGTATATACTTTAAGTATTGAACTAGAACATGATATGGATCCTCAATTTGTTTAATCATATTAAAATATATTTAAAAAAAAAGAAAGTAAAAGATTTGTGTCTAACCTACTGACGGTATCCTCGCGAGCATTTGCACAAGTAATGCTGCAATATCAGCAACATCATATGATCTCTCACCAATATCATCACATATAGCGAGCTTTATAGCAGCTGATTGGTCACTGATCCTCATTGGGATTATACCAGGAGAATCTAACAACTCTAGATCCTTCCCGAACCGAACCCACCTTTCCAAAGACGAATTCAATAGGATAAGTAAGAGGATAGTCCGCTCCAATTATTCAAGAGGAGAAATCATCATATCACAAGCTTCATAAACAATATATATATATATATATATATATATATATACACACACACACACACGTAGGGGCAAGATCACATGAGAAATTTTCTAATATGAACACTAAACCAACTACAAGAGGGGGAGTGAATTGTACTTCTGGGGAAATTTTCGAATTTATAATGCATAATCAAAGTAACTCAAAATATAAGAGAAAAGACACAAGATTTTTACAAGGAAAACTTCCTAAGACTAATAGGAAGAAAAACCTTGACCACGAGGGATTTTAATTCAAACACTCTTTACTATAATAGGCCAAAAGACTCTCTCTTTTACAACCTATTAATGGACCTTCTCTGTTCCTCTAGGAACTTGTTCCTAGTCACTCGGTTCCCCTGATGACACTCACTTTGACTTCACTCGAAGTTCTCTTTTCCCTCTTTCTTTTCTTTCTCCTTTATCTCAAGAATATTCTCAGATTTTTCTCTCACCCAAACACTTAGAGTATTACAAGGAAATGTAGAAGAAGAAAAATACAGAAAAACTTTATCAAAATAATGATTAACTTTTTGTGCTCGAAAGTTATATTTTTCTTCGAATAATCTCCATCTTGTATAGGTGCTTCACTTCTCCTTCTCTTGCGCTTATGAAGCTCCAAATATATATATATATATATATATATATATATATATATATAGACTGTAGAGTTCGCTTCATCTGCTTTGAGAAGACAAGTTTGCTGATTCGTCACAACCCAAAGCCCAAATTGTTTCTTTTTTTGAATAAGGATCGAAATTAAACTGGTGGCTGACAAAGTTTCAGTTTTGTAGTCTAAACAATCAAGATCTCATTCAACTGCTATCAAAATATTGCAAGATGAAAAATGGAAGAGCAATATTTATTTTTACAGTAAGACCCAGCACAAAGACATGATGAAAATTCAATAACGTACTGACCTTAGTTCTCTTGTAACACCCGGTCGAGGAGCTGCTGGACACATTCGACGCTTTAATAAACGATTAATCAACGATGATTTACCAACATTTGGATACCCTACAATTCCAGCTCGAACCTATATGATGAGAAGTCATCATAAGATCAGTAAGAACTTGTCCAGAATCACAAGTGAAGAGACACACACAACAAACCAAGCATATTTTGGTTGTAAAAGTATAGCTTAATCACTCAGCTGATTGAGATTATACCATTAGTCAGAGGAGAAGGAAACTGTTAGAACATTGTGTTTCAACAATGAGCATCATAAAGAAAAACAATCTAAAATGCAAATCTATCTCAACTGTCAAGTGTTAGTTATTAACAGCTCAACAATAGAAGATCTATCATTCCTTTCTTTCTTTGCTGCATCACAAAATAATCTGTTAGGAAAATCAGGAAGAAGAACAAGCGCATCATAATTGTGTTATAATTGGTAAATTAGTTCTTTCTCATAATTATGTTCCAAATATTCTCTGCCTATGTAGTTTCAGCACTATCCTTCAAGCCATCCATGATCCATTTGCCTGCTATTGCTGCCAGTGCAGACTTTCACAAGTCATGCTACAAGAAAACAGACGTGCCCTTTCTTCTGCACCCCTTTCCAAAAAACGGGCCATATCCTCAATAGATAATAAGAGAGAAGAGGCAATCTCAGTTATTGTCCAACCGTCTGGTCTACAGGATCAGTTAGAGACAAATTAAATGATCAGATGCAAGTTCCACTGAGACTATATAGGAAGGGTTGGCGGAAGAGGTAGGGGAATAGAAGGGCTGTGCTGGATAAATCATTAATTGCTAAGTGATATGATGAAATGAGAAAATGAATGTCATGTACATAACAATAACAAGCTACATGATCACATGCTTAATCCAACAGAGATGGCTTGAACACTTGTACAGAGGCTCATCCAATCTTATTCAAGGAAACTATGGTTATCACTATTATATACTGTTATGGTCCATTGCACGGTACGGAACTTGAGTCCCACAATCAATCATATGAGGGGATGATGTGGGGTTTATTTAGGATTACAAGCTCCCCCCCCCCCTTGGGCTAGCTTTTGGAGACGGTTCTCCTGGGGTTTTGTACCATATACACACTTATCAAATTAGCAAAAAAGAATTTTACTCCTGTCTTCCAATTTGAACCGCCTGCCAATTTTGTCAAAAAATTTCTTATTAACTTGGATATTTGTTTTGACAATTGGACCTTCGAGCTGTAGATTCTTGAATGTTCCTGTACATTGTGCAACTTGCACCAGAATTCTATTACACACTACATTCTTTATTAAAAGGAAGGGGGCACATAAATTCTCACTAAAACAAGCACTACTTCCGTTCAGCAAAACTTGCCAATTTTTCCATACTGGAAGTTCCCAAAAGGAACTTCGAAACAGCTAGTAATAACTAATACCAGTGTGAACTTTGTAACAGATGGTTGTAACCTTAAAATTAACTTTGTAGGTACAGCAAGTTCCAAAGAATAGATAAAGGCACAACAGCTAATAGGTCATTTTTCAGCAAGAAAGAGGACCAAATAATATTCAACAAAGACATATATTCTAGAGATAAGACACCTGGGGCACAGAATAACTGCCTTGTAATCTGGAGAAATGGAAACCTGAAAGATGGTAATATTGCATCAAACACAAAAGCAGTCAAAAAGTTTCAAGAGCATACACGACGAGGAAGTAACCCTCTGGCCCGCCGTTTGACATTCACATCATCAGCAAGTGATTTTGCCAGGCGACTTAATTTCATGCTGCCCTGTATATATCCCAAGGCAAGGTCATCATTTGCAGTGTTCAAAATGGATTTTAACAAAGGATTGATCATGTCAAATCAATACCATTCCAAGTTGTCCATTAGAGAAAACAACTCTTATTCCCTGCTTTGCAAAATGGGCTGCCCAGGCATTTCGGTCTGACGTGGATATCATGTCTTCTCTGTTTAAAACTAAAATTCTTTTTCGATTACCGATCCACAGGTCCATCTGAGGATATTCAGCAAATACATCAATTGCATTCAGAGTAACACACACATTTGAGTTTAATGGCATGTTAATCACGAATTAATCAGTCATACATCAAAGAATAATCTACCTGGGGATGACTTGTTGACATTGGTATTCTGGCATCTCGTACTTCCACCACAACATCCATTAGTTTGAGTTGCTCTTTCAGCTCTCTTTCAGTTTTTGCTATGTGACCGGGGTACCACTGTCATATAGGAGGACAATAATAATCAATGTAAGAAAAATCCAGACAACCAAAGTTGGTATTAATGATAAAAATAATTATATTTTTTACACAAAATTAAAAAAAAAACCTGAA
The DNA here is from genome assembly GCF_026745355.1 of Beta vulgaris subsp. vulgaris. Taxonomy (NCBI): domain Eukaryota; kingdom Viridiplantae; phylum Streptophyta; class Magnoliopsida; order Caryophyllales; family Amaranthaceae; genus Beta; species Beta vulgaris. Next base: position 6,918,194 of record NC_079202.1, on the reverse strand, counting down.
CAGGACGCAGTGTCTTAATCCACTGATAAAGATCTGTCTCCAGATCAAACCAATCATCCTCAACCCTTCTGCTGTCAAGTATGCTGCTACCATTTCCATTTCTATATTGACTTGTGCTTCCACCAATAATCTGCATGTTTCCGTAAGATACAACAGCACAAATAATCCCATTAGAGCATACTCCCTTCCCAAATTAGTTGCTACATTTGCTTTTTCACAGTTTATGAGATACAGCTACAAACACCAATATCTTAAGTTACATATGTGAAAAAATTATAAAAATTATATATTTAGAAAATACAAATTGGGACGAATCAAATAAGATATGTTTTTTCTTATGTATATGGAGTTCTTGAAAAGTTCTTGAAAAGTTGAAGGGATTTCTTATCACCACAAGTCCGCAAAATGACGATATAACTTCTTTGCATATAAACAACTCAAAAAAAGACAATTCTTTCCCAGAAAACTCACATCTAAATTTAACATAGCGACATTCAAAACCAATACCAGCCACCAATTGCAACTGCTCCCAACATATATTGATGACAAAATTCTAGTATATACCCGTCAAACTCATTGCCCCTCAAATTAAGGTAAGGTACACATTAACAAGATAAAAGATTTGAAGTATGTGAAAATTGGATAGCAGAATTGCAGAAAAGATGTAGAAAAAAATGAGGAACCTGAATGGTGGGTGAGGATTGCAGATGAGTTGACGCACAAGCTTTAAGAGGTTGTCTTAAATGAAGAGGACGGTGTTGCAGAAAACAAAGGTGAGTTATGGAATTTGGCAAACACAACCCAGAATATTGAACTGCCATTTTGAGTGAGGCAGAGGTGACAGTTGAGGGGTTTATAGCTCAAAGCTCTTGCTTGCGCATTTACCATTATCCAACTTCTCTCGGTCTCCCAAAGAAACAATAAAATAACAAAGAAAAGAGAGAGAGAGAGTGAAAGACGTACTTTCTCTGTTTTTAAATAAGTGAAACACTCCTTGTTTTCACGTTTGCTAATATATTATTTTTAATTATTAATCTCTTCAATTATCAATAAGTAAAAAATTAGAAAAAGTTGATATTAAAAACATACACACATAAATGAATCTAATAAGATCCCACATGACTATGTTTTTCCTAAAATGTGAATCACCAAAGCTAATTACTCCCTCCGTTTTTCTATTACTCGCTATATTTCTATTTCAGAAAAACAACATACCAACTTTAATATATTATTTTAATTTTTTTATAACAAAAAATATAGCAATGTATAGTCTTGTGAGGAACATTTGTTTCATATAATGGTATGGGTTTGCAATCAAGAATGAAACTAAGGTGGTATAGGTTTGGAACTTGATACCTAATATTATGTGTTTGGTTTTATTTGGGAATGAAATATTTTCTTCTATCTAATACCTAGAGTTATTGGTATGAGCCAAACCCACCTCCTCTTGGATTTCTAAATCGCATATCTTAGGGAGCGTTTAGTTCATATAATGGTATGGGTTTGGAATCAGGAATGATATCAAGGTGGTATAGATTTGGAACTTGATACCTAATACCATGTGTTTGGTTTTAATTGGGAATGAAATTTTTTCTTCTATCTAATACCTAGAGCTATTGGTATGAGCCAAACCAACCTCCCCCCTTGGGTTTCTAAACCCCATACCTTATGGGTTTGAGGTATGGGTTTTTAAATCTCTCAAATTAATAAACAAACACTAGATATGGGTTTTGCTCATTCAAAACCCATACCTCATACCAAAATCGTATGAACCAAACACTCCCTTATGGGTTTGAGGTATGGGTTTTAAATCTATCAAATTATTAAACAAATATTAGATATGAGTTTTGCTCATTTTAAATATATACCTTATACTAGAATCATATGAACCAAACGGTCCATTAAATTTATTTTAATATATAGATTTATAATATCAAAGAAAATTATTATTACTTGAAAAGAAAAAGAGATATTAAGGGTTAATAAAAATGTCTTGAAAACCGTATAAAAACAATGTAGTAAGTAAAAAAGCAGGGGAAATATATTGCTATGTTCTTTTAACATAAAATAAAATAAGGTAATTTGGTCTAACTTTTTTTATTGTCAGGTTTGGTGTTGTATGAATTTTGTATTATGATCTTATTTGGTCTAGTCTTGTAATATGACTATAATTTGACTATATTTTTGCCAATCTACAAGGCAATACCTATTCATGTGATATATTATTAGATTCGTTTGGGCATGTTAATTTGAAAAATCTGATTTTACAAAGTGTCTTGTGTACGCCGGCCACACCTACAAATAAAGGTGTGTCCCCTCGCACAAGCGCTTGTCAGCCAGCCAACTTATTTTGAAAAGGTCATATCTCACTCATTTCTCATCCGGATCGAGCTTTTAATAAAGCGTTGAAATTTTATCGAGCCAAATTATCATCTACAATTTGAATTTTTCAAATATATTGAGTGTGATGTGAGATATGGACTTTTGAAATTGTCCCTTATAAAATAGCGTCTTCGATGTTGCATATAAAAAAGGGTTTCTTTTTCAACCAGGTATCTTTTTTTTTTCTTTTGGCTAAGAAGCCCGTAGGTTGTACGCCAGCCATACGTAGCTTGAACTGTGATGGCCACAATGCTTAGCTATTGCCGATCCTTAAAACGCTTTTGGTTGAATGTTCACACTTGATGCACCGTCTGCACGTCCTACATTCACTCCCGGAAATTGAAACAGGAAAAGAGGAATTTGAACCCCCGGTCTGCTGTAGTCAGCCTTAACGATTTGCTTGACTGGCGAGTCTGCCGTCTCCGCGTCTTTCCCTTTTGAGGGCTGCTCCTCAAGCCTTCGAATGCCGATCTTCGCTTGGGCCGTCTCGCGAAGATCTTTGATCCGAACCTTCACATCTACTCTTTCTTAGAGGATGAACCATGCCTTCGCTATTGTAAGAATATAGCGATCGAAGAGCTATCGCTCAGCTGGTTCGCGTATTACGAAAGCCAAACTCTTATGAACAACTAGAGTCACTCTTATAATAAAATGGAGTTACTTGTATGAATATGTGGTTACTCTTAATGTTGAACCCTAGTTTTGATAATGACAAAGAAACAAAGATGCAAACTAAGTAGTGAACTAATGAGTTATTTAAGTGTATGATGTTTAAGGTATCAATGAAAGGAACTGGAAGAATACGAAGTCAAGGAAGAAGTCAAGAGAGGATTTCAAAGGCTAAGTAAAGAAGTTTCTATAAGTTGATACTGGAGCAAGCATTGGATCAAGAAGAATAAAAGCTAGGCGTTTTATTTTCTATTTCCAGTGTAAAGGAACAAAGTAAGGATGGTAAGGAACAGTGACAGATTTATTTGAGAATGAGAGTTTGTTCCTTTCTAAGGAACAAACTAAGTGGCACTAAACGAATCTGTTAAAGGAACTTGGTTTATAAAAGGAACTAGACTTAGGCGTGCAAAAGTATAAACGGTACAATTATGCAATTCGGTAAGTCATGCCTAAATTATAGGAAATTAGTTTTATCTAATTTAAAATCAGTTTTAATAGAAAATCTGTTTAAGGAAAAGATTTTGTTTTTCGGAAAATATAAGAAAATAATTATCCGGTTTTTCAAAGAGTTTGTTTAAAAGATAATATTTTCTTAAAGATTAAAAATTCAGTTTTAATAATAAAATATGTTTTATGTCTAACTGATTTTCGGATAAAACTCAAGAAACTGCTAATCTTTAGGAGTTGTGGCTTAAATATATCCACGTTCAAAATGAGATCATGGGATCATGGGACATGATGAGAAACGTGTTCCTTAGGGGAAGGAACATCATGGGTTAATGGACTTAACATGTAATCGAGTTTTACTCCCACGTTCTTCATGATTATCACTATAAATATTGGAGTCTAAATGAGTTCCAAAGTGTGTCTGACTAAGTAATTAAGTGAGTTTAACTAATTAAGTGTCAGTGCCTTCATTCTCTCATAATAGCCATTTGTTTTTTGCTTTCTTACTCTAATTCCACTAAGCTTATTTCGATCAATTGTATTTTGGTTTTTGGGGTAAGGGAACTTTGAGTGAAGTTCTGTAAGAGAGAGGCTTTGAGTTAAGCTTGTATGAGTGAGAAAACTTCGAGTGAAGTTGAGAGGAACTGCTGTTAAGAGAACAGTGGCTCGGGAACTTGAGTTTAGGAACTCAAGGTGTGGCTCGAGTTAGAATTAGGTTGTAACAAAGTTGTTTGGCCTAATTAGTGAAAGAGTTAAGTTTAAAATCCCTAGTGGTCGAGGTTGTTTCTTCTTGTTGGGCCCAAGAAGTTTTTCCTCGTAAAAATCCCTTGTGTTCCTCTAGCTTATTTATTCGTTTAAGTTTTAATTTCCGCAAAAAGTTACGTTTATTTCTACACCTACAATTCCCCCCCCCCTCTTGTAGTGTTCCTAGGGAAATAACAATTGGTATCAGAGCTAGAACTCACCTAAGATAGGAAACCCTATTGCGAATAAGATCCAAGGAACAATGAATACCACCGAGAAACTTGAAGAAGGTTATTCCACTCAAAGGCCTCCTATGTTCAATGGGAAGTACTACAACTACTGGAAGAACCGCATGGAGATATTCATCAAAACTGAAAACTATCAGGTATGGAGAGTCATTGAAGTTGGTGATTTCGAAGTCACAACTACAAATGACAAAAATGAGTTTATTTCATCTGAGGAACAGGTTCGAAAGGTTCTTAGGAGTCTTCCTAAGGACAGATGGATGGCTAAAGTCACTGCTCTTCAAGAAACAAAAGACTTCACTAAGTTCAACTTAGAACAGCTGGCAGGGTCACTTATGACTCATGAGCTTCACCTTGATACTGATATGGTGAAAGCTCCAAATCAAAATCAATTGCTCTCAAAGCAGATGATGAAGATGATTCGGATTCAGAAGAAGAAGAAGCAGCCCTCATGGTTCGAAAATTTCGAAAATGTATAGAACATGAAGAATGGAAACTTCAAAGGTAAAACTAAGAAATTTTCTAACAAAGCTGCTTGTCATAAATGTGGTAGTACAGATCACTTCATCAAGGAATGTCCTCTTTGGGAAAATGACAAAACCAAAGAAAGGAACAAGGAACGCTTTGCTGAAAGGAACAAAGAATCAAAGCACCTTTCTCTAAGGCAAATGTGCGCAAAGCTATGATAGCTGCTTGGGGAGATTCAGAGACGGAAGAAGAAGAGGAACAACCAACTGAAGAAACAGCAAACCTTTGCCTCATGGCAAACACTGACGAAAAAGAAGATGAAGAAAAAGTTGAGGTAAGTCAACATGGCTTGAGTCAGACTTGATGGTAAAACTAGGCTGAAATATATGATCTTCTTTATGATGCAATTCTTGAATGTAGAGATGAACGTGAAAAACGTAAAACAACGGAACAAGCCTTAAAGTTGCAAGGAACACATAGAATGGCTTAAGAAAATGAGAACAGATGTTGAAACAAGATTCTTTGATTATTTGATAAAAACTTAAAAATCAAAGAATTTATGAAAGTTTGAAAAATGAAAATTATCTAATTAATTTAGAGATTTTGCACTTGAAGGAATTTGTCCCTGTTCTGAGTTCCTTTGATATAAGATTAACCCCTTTGAAAGGATACAGATCTGAGATTGAAATTTGAATAAAGAGAAAAATATTTTAAAGGAACAGATCTGTAATCTTAAAAAGGAACTGGTTGTCGCAAGGAACAGAGGCAAAATCATGAAAGTTCCTAAGTGGATTGAGAAACCACAGACCAAAGGAAGGAAGGTCTTGGTTTTGAAAACTACAAGAAAAGGAACAAGACAAAGAAATATGTTGATCTACCTAGTGATAATTTCTGTATGTATTGTGGAAGGTAGGTCACTAAATAATCAGTCAACTAAAATCTGAAATGATTGGGAAAAATGTGACAATAAGTAAGAAAAATGGTTGTCAAAACAAATCCTAGTCAAGAACAGGAACCCACGAAAGATGGGGTTCCTACAACTAACACCTAGTTGATTTTTGCAGGTTGGAGTGAGGGGGAACAACACATGGTATCTCGATAGTGGTTGTTCCAAGCACATGACAGGAGACAAAACTAAGTTTCTCTCACTCACAACCTATGAAGGTGGAAGTGTAACATTTGGTGATAATAAGAAAGGTAACATAGTTGCCATGGGTAAGGTCGGTAAGTCACCACTACACTCCATTGAAAATGTATTTTTAGTTGAAGGTCTAAAACATAACTATTAAGCATTTCTCAATTCTGTGACAAAGGAAATACTGTAAAATTTGATAAAGAAAAATGCTTGATCATCAAAATTAAAACTAAGAAGGTTATCTTGGAAGGAACAAGGAAAGGGAACACATACATTGTGGATCTAGACCTTGTTCCTCAAATCAATTTAACTTGTCTTAGTGTTATTGAAGATGATTCACTTCTTTGGCACAAGCGTCTAGGACATGCTAGCTTTTCATTACTTGAGAAACTTAGATCAAAAGATCTTGTTTTAGGATTACCATCCATAAAATTTCATATTGATCAAGTTTGTGATGCATGTGCACGAGGTAAGCAAGTAAGATCCTCTTTCAAATCTAAAACGATTGTAAGTACCACTAAACCATTAGAATTAATTCATATGGACTTATGTGGACCCATGAGAATTCAAAGCAGAAGTGGAAAGAGGTATGTACTTGTATTGTAGATGACTACTCTAGGTATACTTGGGTTATTTTTCTCACTAGTAAAGATGAAACTTATGATGAGTTCCTTGTCTTTGCTAAAAGAGTTCAAAACTTAAGTGGTCATAAAATAATGCACATTAGATCAGATCATGGCAAAGAATTCGAAAATTATAAATTTGATGACTTAAGCAGAGATAATGGCCTAGATCATAATTTTTCTGCCCCTAGAACACCACAACAAAATGGTGTTGTAGAAAGGAAAAATAGAACTTTGGAGGAAATGTCTAGAACCATGTTAATTGCTAGTGAACTTCCAAGGAACTTTTGGGCTGAAGCTGTTAATACTGCTTGTCACATAATTAATCGTGCCATGATGAGACCTATCATTAATAAAACTCCTTATGAACTTTATTTTGGAAAGAAACCAAAATACACATTTTAGAACATTTGGCTGCAAATGTTATGTGCATAATAATGGAAAAGATAATCTTGGAAAATTTGATGCAAGGAGTGATGAAGCAATATTTTTAGGATACTCTTCACATAGTAAAGCTTATAGAGTATATAACAAGAGAACTATGTGTGTTGAAGAAAGCATTCATGTAATCTTTGATGAATCTGACAAATATAATCCAAGCATACAGGTTGATGACTATGAGATGGGTTGTACAACCAAGTAAAGAACAGATTCACAAGAAGAAGAAGAAGTGAAAGAGGAAAGGAACGAGGAATTTGAAAATAATACATCAATGATGTTCCTGTTCCTCAAGGAGGAGAAGATGTTTCCTCAAAATGAAGGAACTGAGTCCACCGAGGCTAACAGAGGAACAACTATCAGAGTTCCTCATCTACTCAAGGAACTCATGAGGAACAACATGTTCCTATAAGAGAGTTTCAACCAAAACCTTGGAGACAACAAAAGTCACATCCAGGAACTCATAATCAGCGACATATCCAAAGGTACGCAAACTAGATCTCAGTTAAGGAACTTTTGTGCATTTCATGCGTTCCTATCAATGATGGAACCAAGAAATCATGAAGAAGCCTTAACTGACTCTGATTGGATTACTGCATGCAAGCTGAATTAAATGAGTTTGAAAGAAACAAGGTATGGCATCTAGTTCCCTCATCTAAACAACAAAAATAATTGGCTTAAAATGGGTGTTTAGAAACAAACTAGATGAATATGGAACCATTGTAAGAAACAAAGCTAGACTTGTAGTAAAAGGTTATAATCAACAAGAAGGAATAGATTATGAAGAAACCTTTGCTCCTGTAGCTAGATTAGAAGCCATTAGAATTTTAATTGCATTTGCTGCTTACATGGGATTTAAACTATATCAAATGGATGTTAAGTGTGCATTTTAAATGGCTATCTAAATGAAGATGTATATGTTGAACAACCCCCTGGCTTTGAAAATAATAATCTCCCAAATCATGTCTACAAGCTTGATAAAGCTCTTTATGGGTTAAAACAAGCACCTAGATCATGGTATGAGAGATTATCAAAGTTCCTTTTAGAAAACAATTTTAAAAGAGGAAAGGTTGATAAAACCTTGTTCCTAAAATCTAAAGGAACTGACATTTTGCTTGTTCAAATATATGTTGATGACATCATATTCGGAGCTACTAATGAAACATTGTGCAAAGAATTCTCAAGTCTCATGAGTAATGAATTTGAAATGAGTATGATGGGTGAGTTAAATTTCTTTCTTGGACTACAAATCAAACAAACTGAAAAGGAAATAATTGTTCACCAACAAAAATACATAAAGGAACTATTAAAGAAATATGGCCTCGAAAATTCAAAGATAAATCACACTCCTATGGGAACTTCAACTAGATTAGATGAAGACTCCATAGGAACAAGTGTTGATCAAACAAAATATAGAGGAATGATTGGTTCACTTTTGTATCTAACTGCTAGTCGTCCAGACATAGCTTTCAGTGTTGGTTTTGTGCTAGATTTCAAGCAAATCCAAAGGAGTCTCACCTTACTGCTGTGAAGAGAATTCTTAGATATCTTAAAGGAACAGATGATCTTGGACTCTACTATCCAAGAAGTGATACATTCGAACTAAAAGGATATGCAGATGCAGATTATGCTGGAGATCTTGTAAATAGGAAAACCACCTCAGGTATGGCACAATTCCTTTGTCATAGTTTAGTTTCTTGGAGTACCAAGAAACAAAACACAGTTGCTTTATCCACTGCTGAAGCAGAATATGTAGCTGCTGCTGCATGTTGCTCTCAAATGCTTTGGATAAAACAACAACTTAGTGACTATGGAATAAACTTTGAATTGTGTTCCTATTTATTGTGATAATACAGTGCTATAGTATTCTAAAGATCCAGTGCATCATTAGAGTAAACATATACATATAGACATCACTTTTTAAGAGAAAATGTTGAAAAAGGTTTGATTAAACTTGAGTTTTGTCAAACTAGAATCAGATTGCTGATATCACTAACTAAGCCTTTGCAAAGAGATAGATATGAAAAATTAAGGCTTGAGTTAGGGTTAATAAAAATTAAGTGATTGTTCCTATGTCATTCCCCCATGTTTGAATCAATTTGAGTGACTTTGTGTGCTAAAAATAATTGTGTTTAATTGCCTAAGACCATTGCAAATTGGAATGTTCAAAAATAAACATGAATTCAAAGAAATTAAACAACTCACAAATGTCACATAATACTCCCCTTACTGTTCCTAAGGTAAGAAACATGCATGAATGAAGGACATTGATATGTAGCATTAGTTGTTCCTATAGCACAAGTTCCTTAGCATTTATTTTCTTTCAAAAATTAAAACCATAAAAATCCGAAAAATCCAAAAATAAAAGGAATCAGATTTAATTAAATCTTGATTCTATTTATCATCTTTTCGTTTTCTTTTTTTTTATTTTTATTTGCTTTATTTTTTTCCCGCGTGTCAAAACACTATTACATGCAAACTCCTCCTTAATTCACATTATAGAAACCGTGTTCCTCCAACCTTCATCTTCACCATAGCCGAAATTCATCACACCTCTTATACTCCATAAAAACCTCAACTCTTCCTCAAATCATGGCAAAAACTCACGCAAACTCTCCTTTTCCAACATCAAAAACTACCAACACTTCAAAAATGGAAAATTCTCTTCTCCAACCAAAACCCTTGAAACCGACAAATTCAAGAAACCCCATAAAGAACAACAATTAGAATCTCCAAGAAGGAGCATGCAAAAAAGAAATTAATTGGGGAAGATGATGAAGAAGAAACCCCGGAACAACTCAGGGGGAAGAAGAAGAATACGCCTGTTCCTTCCAAAGGAACTGTTTCTTCATCTTCCAAGAAACGGGTGAAAGAAGCGAATCTAGGTATGTATTGGGTTTTTGTGTAGATTTAGAATGGGCAATAAGTAGAATTTCATGAATTAACTTCCATTCTAAAGGAACAGGCATGGAATTCTTGTTTGAATTCGCCTTTAAACAACGCCTTGTTCCTTTAGCTATGGATGAATTTGTGCAAATTTTATAACACTATGGTCTTTGCACAACTGAGGTTAGAGGAAAGAAAATTAAGTTTAATCAAGCCACATTGGGCAAAGTTTGGGAAGTTCCTTGCAAAGGAACTGATTTGTACTTTAAACGGAAAGGAACTCTCTTTTCCGAATTTTCCTCAGGCAAAATTGTGAATATTTTGGAGGAACTGCTGGTCAAAAAAACTAAACCATAACCTACTCTCTCCCCTTCACAAAGTCATTCAACTTGGTATGGAGAGCACTCATTCCTCGCACTGAAAAGAGGAATGAAGTGGGTCTCTTAGATATGTGTTATATGTTTTGTTTGGACCACCACATTCAAATCAACTTCCCTTCTCTTTTTATTCAACATCTTACCCACTGTATTGAAAATAATTGTGTTATTGGGTACGGTGCATTGATAACTTCTCTCCTTCACCACTTTGAAGTGAGACTTACTGGTTGGCCTACATTAGGAGTCAAACAAGGGAACATCTTGAATGAAAAGACTCTTAATGGACTTGGTCTTTCTGTCCAAGAAGGAGTGCTCATTCAAGGGAGAATAGCTCCAAGTTCCTCAAGCAAAAGGAAAATGCCTAAGGTTGACATAGAGGAACAAGATAATGATGTTATCTTTGAGGAACATGTTCCGAACCCGGAGGAACCGAAACCACATTGCCACCAAGCCTAGATTTATTGTTCCTCAGAGAGTGAGGAAGAGCAATCGTTTGAAGATTTGCTTGACTGGCGAGTCTGCCGTCTCCGCGTCTTTCCCTTTTGAGGGCTGCTCCTCAAGCCTTCGAATGCCGATCTTCGCTTGGGCCGTCTCGCGAAGATCTTCGATCCGAACCTTCGCATCTACTCTTTCTTAGAGGATGAACCATGCCTTCGCTATTGCAAGAATATAGCGATCGAAGAGCTATCGCTCAGCTGGTTCGCGTATTACGAAAGCCAAACTCTTATGAACAACTAGAGTCACTCTTATAATAAAATGGAGTTACTTGTATGAATATGTGGTTACTCTTAATGTTGAACCCTAGTTTTGATAACGACAAAGAAACAAAGATGCAAACTAAGTAGTGAACTAATGAGTTATTTAAGTGTATGATGTTTAAGGTATCAATGAAAGGAACTGGGAGAATACGAAGTCAAGGAAGAAGTCAAGAGAGGATTTCAAAGGCTAAGTAAAGAAGTTTCTATAAGTTGATACTGGAGCAAGCATTGGATCAAGAAGAATAAAAGCTAGGCGTTTTATTTTCTAGTTCCAGTGTAAAGGAACAAAGTAAGGATGGTAAGGAACAGTGGCAGTTTTATTTGAGAATGAGAGTTTGTTCCTTTCTAAGGAACAAACTAAGTGGCACTAAACGAATCTATTAAAGGAACTTGGTTTATAAAAGGAACTAGACTTAGGCGTGCAAAAGTATAAACGGTACAATTATGCAATTCAGTAAGTCATGCCTAAATTATAGGAAATTAGTTTTATCTAATTTAAAATCGATTTTAATAGAAAATCTGTTTAAGGAAAAGATTTTGTTTTCCGGAAAATATAAGAAAATAATTATCCGGTTTTTCAAAGAGTTTGTTTAAAAGATAATATTTTCTTAAAGATTAAAAATTCAGTTTTAATAATAAAATCTGTTTTATGTCTAACTGATTTTCGGATAAAACTCAAGAAACTGTAATCTTTAGGAGTTGTGGCTTAAATAATCCACGTTCAAATGAGATCATGGGATCATGGGACATGATGAGAAAGTTTCCTTAGGGGAAGGAACATCATGGGTTAATGGACTTAACATGTAATCGAGTTTTACTCCCGTTCTTCATGATTATCACTATAAATATTGGAGTCTAAATGAGTTCCAAAGTGTGTCTGACTAAGTAATTAAGTGAGTTTAACTAATTAAGTGTCAGTGCCTTCATTCTCTCATAATAGCCATTTGTTTTTTGCTTTCTTACTCTAATTCCACTAAGCTTATTTCGATCAATTGTATTTTGGTTTTTGGGGTAAGGAACTTTGAGTGAAGTTCTGTAAGAGAGAGGCTTTGAGTTAAGCCTATATGAGTGAGAAAACTTCGAGTGAAGTTGAGAGGAACTGCTGTTAAGGAACAGTGGCTCAGGAACTTGAGTTTAGGACTCAAGGTGTGGCTCGAGTTAGAATTAGGTTGTAACAAAGTTGTTTGGCCTAATTAGTGAAAGAGTTGAGTTTAAAATCCCTAGTGGTCGAGGTTGTTTCTTCTTGTTGGGCCCAAGAAGTTTTTCCTCGTAAAAAGCCTTGTGTTCTCTAGCTTGTTTATTCGTTTAAGTTTTTTTCAGCAAAAAGTTACGTTTATTTCTACACCTACACCCCCCTCTTGTAGTGTTCCTAGGGAAATAACACTTAACAATAAAAGGGTGTCACTTCTATAAATAAATATGGTACTCATATAACAAACGAGAATACTGGCAGTTTACTATTATAGACGATTGAGCTTACTCGTATGAAGAAATATGGTTACTTTTGTCAACAATTGGGGTTACTCGTATGATTAAATAGGGTTGTCGTATGATTAAATGAGGTTACTTATATGAACGAATGATGTTACTCGTATGAATAAATGAGGTTACTTTTGAGAATAATCGAGGTTACTCATAGGATTAAATAGGTTTGCCATATGATTAAGTTAGGTTACTTGTATGAAGGAATGGGGTTACTTTTGTGAACAATTGGGGTTACTCGTATGACTAAATAGGATCATCGCATGATTAAGTGGGGTTGTTCGTTTGAAGAAATGGGGTTACTCGTATCTATAAATGGAATTACTCGTATGAATAAATAAGGTTACTTTTATGAACAATTGGAGTTACTCGATCGTATGATTAAATAGCATCATCGTATTATTAAATGATCTTACTCTTATAAACGCATAAGGTTACTCGTATAAATAGATAAGTTACTCGTATTGATAAATGAGGATTGTTTTTGTGAACGATTGGAGTTACTCGTATTAATAGATAAGGTTATCATATTGATAAATTGGGGGTTACCTTTGTAAACAATTGGGATTATTGGTATGAACAAAAGAGGTTACTAGTATGTTAAAAATGAGGTGACTCATAAGATTAAACTAGGTTACTCATAATCAAAATAGGTTACTCATAAGATTAAACAAGGTTACTCCAAAAACTAAACGAGTTTACTGTAACAATAATAAATGAGGCTAATCATATAATATTTTAAAGTTCCATGTAACAATATAAGGGGTTACTTTTATAAATAAAATCCAATTACTTATGTGAACAAAATGGTACTCCTATGATTAAATGGTGATACTCGTTATTAACGAATGAGTATTCTCATATTAATAAATGGGAGATTACCAGGCTTTGGCGCGTATTTTTTTGCCCGAACCTTGGCCCGGCCCGTGGCTTTGGCCCAAAACGGGCCACTTTTTTTTGCCAAATCTCGACTCTGCCCGGCCCTTGATCACCTCTACATCAGGGTAATCCAAAAACTCTATCATAACTCTCGCTCTGCATCCACATGCTTTTGTTTTTGTAGCTACACATTTTTCTATGCTAAGATCTCTACCTTCTCCCCAATATCTTTCACCCCGGTTACATTTCATATAAACATACTCTAGACCACTAGGCTCAAGTCTATGATTTGACGAAATAACCATCACAAATCCAATTTAACGTGCCCTTGTTTTAACCCAAGCTTGTACTTCTTTTTTTTTCCATCACAAAGCAATTCATTATAAAACATGTGATTATAATCTATATATTCACCCCCAAAATCCGGCAAATAAACCTCAAATATTTTAACATTAACTAGTTAGACAACATATAATCACTATTGACATGCAATAATCATTAATATTGACTAATTAAATCAACCACTTACTAATCGTAACTACTAATTACTTAATTAATCACAACTATTAATATCAACTAAATATTCAATAATATCTATTAACAAAATTAGCAAATTCTTGCACGACTATTATATGCTAACAAAAACATAACAACTAATTATCAGAATAATTCCAATAATACGCAAACATATTTATTTCAAATTTAATAACTTAATATTAACTAAATAGATAATTACACAACCTAATAACAATTGTTCATCAACAACATTAAGAGATTTTCACAACAACCATGCTAATTAGAAAATTATTATTAATTTTCGAAATATTTTCAATAATGCGTGAATTAAAGATTTTATGTGCTTCGTTTCCTCCATGGAGGAAACGGAAATTCGTTTCGTTACCGTGGTAACGGAATGGAATTTCGTTTCCTTCGTGGATGTAACGAAATTCTGTTACGTTTCCTCGGTGGAAAAAACGAAAAAAATTGGTATCGTACGTTGGTGGCGGAAAAAAAATTTAAAGACTAACCACATTATGTTCCAGTGATGTTGGCGGCGTTGACGATTCTTCGTCGGACATTGTGTTTCTCCGGCGGTGTTGTGACAGTGGTGGTCCGCGATAGTGAGGTGGTGCTCCGGTAGTTTTGGTGGTGGTGGTACGAGAGTGTACCTCCGGTGGTGGTGGTGCGCAAGTGTGACTCCGGTGGTGGTGGTTCGCTAGGGGTGGTGGTCGGGTGGTGGTAGTGCGAGAGGTGAGAAAGTAGTAGTGGGGTGAAGTTAGATGAGAGGTGAGAGTAAGAGTGGGGTGAAAGGGGAGGGGTATGGGGGTATTTAAAGGAAAAAACACCGGTGACACAAGTAGAATAATTGCTTATTGCTGTGGTTTTACCCATACGCAGCAATATATAACGTAAAAAAAAAAGGAAAAATATAAAATAATCATATTGCTGCAGTTTCGGCCGAAAATCGCAGCAATATGTTTTCAGTGGAAGTTTTTTGAAAATTTTTGACTATTTGACCAAACATATTGCTGCGGTTTCTGACAAAAACTGCAGCAATATATTAAAATAATATAAAAAATATTATTTGAACCTATTGTTGCGGTTCCTTCTAAAAACCGCAGCAATAGGCTTTTAAAATTAATATAAAAGGATAAACATCTAGGGTTTCCTTCTTAAATTAGGATTTCACTCAACTCACTCTCTCTCCTCCTCTTATCAGTTTCACGCCACTCTTGTCTCTTCCTCTCTCTCTCTTCTCTCTTCCTCTCTCTCTTCCTCTCTCTTTTTCCCTCCTCGTTTCCGCCGAAAATCGCCTCTTCCTCTTTTCCCTCCTCGTTTCCGCCGGAAATCGCTTCTTCCTCTCTCTTTTCCCTCCTCGTTTCCGCCGAAAAATCCCCAATTTCGTCCGCACCAGTTCGTCTCTACCAAATCGTACCCCCCAACTTCGTCCGTCTCCACCAATCGGCGGGCATGTTCGTCCGTCTCCATCAACCGCTCGTCGTCTTCATCTGTCTCCACCAATCGTTCGCCGTCTTCGTCTCCACCAACCGTTCGTTGTCTTCATCCGCACCAATATGCACCGAAGCCGTTCGTCCGAAACTTTTCAAGATCTAATGATATTTTTCTTTTTTTCTTTAATTTTAAATTTTCATTATTAGTTTTCTGGAATTCTGTATTTTCTTTTTTGTTTTTTTAAATTTTTTCCTATTAGCTCTGTTATTTATTTTTTTTATATTTTGTAGTTAGGGTTTGTAAATATTATTTTTATTGAATTTATTGCAGTTTGGGTTAATTATTTTGTGTTATTATTGTACTGCAACAGTCTCATTGGTTTGTACTTCTGTTTTATTTAGATCTTTGTATATTTCTAATTTTTTCTTTTTCGTTTTTTTAATTTTTTTTCGTATTAGTCTATTTTCATTTTCTTTTTTATATATATTTTGTAATTATGGTTTGTAAAATATTATTTTTATTGAATATTTGATAGTTTGGGTTAATTACTTTTGTCTTGTTATTGTACTGCAATAGTCTCCTTGAATTTAAAAATGTTTATATTATAAGTGTATTATAACTACCAAAAATTACGCTTGAGTAATGAAAAAAAAAAAATTTTACCTGCCATGCGTATATTGCTGCGGTTTCGGGAAGAAACCGCAGCAATACACCTGTATTTTTAATATTAAAAAAATATATATTGCTGCGGTTTTGCCCAAAAACCGCAGCAATATTTCACAACAATATAGTAATTACCTATTGCTACCCCTGTAATTGCTGCGTGGCCAAAACCGCCGCAATATGACACTTTTTGGAGCAGCAATAAGCATTTATTCTACTAGTGTGATTTTTAGTAAATACGGACGGTAAATAGCGATGGGGTCTAAATAATATTAAAAAACCTAATATGACTAGCAAAATAATTTACAAGATAAGGAAAGTCTCAAATTAATCATTAAATAGGCGGATTAATGATACGCGCGTACAGTAGTAGATTACAACAGAAGCAATGCAATCTTCCGAAAGGCATAACTCCTTGACTATAAGTCTCCTTGAGGCGTGCCACCTATCATTAGAAAGATCTTCAAGTCTAGTTTTCATGTATCCTGAAGTTATTTTATTTTAAGAAGCAAATGAAAAGTTATGGTCAGAAGAGTATACATAACTCTTTTTTCACATTTATTCTAATGATTTTCCATTTTGCTTTCGCTTAAACTCGTACTATGACATATTCAAACATCCTTATCATTGTAGCTTTCTTACAAATACTCCTAATCCTCAAGTTTATTAATCATACTCCAAATACGTTTTCAATACCTGAAATTCATAAAAAAACAAGAAAACATACCGAATATGAGTAAAATAACAGAGCTTAAGAATATGATGCAATAATGAACCTAGATATGAATCCAAATGCTCTAAAATGCAACCTAAATGCACCTAAAGACTATATATAAATATGACTTATCAGATTTTGGTTACAAAAAAAGGTTATATTATTGATTGTAGAATGCTAATTTTTTATTAGTATCAAATTATACAATAATTTAAAACATCGTCTTTGGCAACAACTACTTGGATTTAGTAGTGAGTGGTGACTAGTATAGTATTGTGCAGTTGAGCTCAAAAATAATTGTTTTATAATGTGATGGGTAATCATAAATACACATCAAAACATTCACATTTACGAAAATGGGTTGCTAGATTTGGGAAAAATCCTTAAATGGAGTGATTACCATTGATAAATATTTATAGTTTACAACCTTGAGATAGTCTTATACATATTAATAAATCTATCCAGATTAGAAATCTAAGAATAAAATATATCCTTCAAAATATTGTATTATATCACATCTCCACAGTCGGAGCGGAAGGAGGGAAGACGCTTAGACTAGACTTGGACTCCAAAAGTAATTGGCTCGGAAGACCTCTAGTGAAGAGTCAGCAAACTGATACTTATTAGGAACATGCAAAATATGCATCTGACCCAACACAACCTTTTTCGCACAAACTGAATATACATCTCAACATGTTTGATGAGTTGGTATTGTACTTGGTCGCGAGATAAATAAATAGCAATAACATTATCACAATAAAAATAGTAGTATGTCCAAGAGGGCAATGTAACTCTAAAAGAAGATTATATAACCAACAAGCTTCCGCAACAACGTTTGCAACGCCACGATATTCTGATTTAGCACTTGATCTAAAGAGCGTAGGATGACGCTTAGACTGTCATGAAACTAAGATATCACCAAGAAAACAATATTCGGAAGTCGAACGACGAGTGTCAGGACACCCACCCCAATCAGCATCAGTATAAGTAATCAAGCGTATCTGAGTAGTAGGCTATAAACCCATGATCAATGGTTCCCTAAATATAACGCATGATGCGTTTTAATGCATTATACTGAGTCTCCTGGGGATCATGCATGCATAGAAAGACATACATGTTGTATAAGATAATAAATATCTGGACGAGTAAATGTAAGGTATTGCAAAGCACCTGTCAGACTACGATACTGAGTCGGATATGACACTGGTGGACCAACAATCAGCGCTAAGCTAGGAGTTGGTGTCAACAGGAGTCGCTGCAGGTCGACAAGTCACCATGCCTTCATGCTCCAATATTTCCTAGAGCATAGTTCTTCTATGAAAGAAGCATGTAGGAAGGAGTGCGAGTAACAAAAATGCCTAAAAAATAATTCAGTGGCCCCGAATCAGACATAGGAAATCCATAGTTATAGTGAGCAATGATACGGTCCCACAAAGAATCAGACGATGTGCACAAAATAATATCAACAACATATAGAAGAAGATATACCATATCGTTACCCTGACGTAAAGTGAATAATGAGTTGTCACTCTAAGCAACAACAAACCCCATCTGAAGAAGAAAGTGCATAAAACGCTAATACCAAGCTCCGGGAGCTTGTTTGAGACCATAGAGAGCCTTACGAAGGCGACAAACATAATAGGGAGATATCAACCAAGCCGAGGGGTTGATTCATATACACAGTCTCCTGTAAGTCACCAAGTAAAAAGGCATTTTTTACATGAAGCTGATGAATAAACCAGTTTCGAGCTATAGTTAGCCCAAACACGATATGAATAGTAGCGGGGAGAGAAAACAGGCATAAAAGTTTCATCAGAATGAACACCAACCTCCTGAGACCGGCCATCACAGACAAGACGAGTTTTGTGCATGTGAAGGTCACCTTTATCATTTTCTTTGTGAGTAAAAATCTACATGCAATTCACAATATTCACCACCCATAGGCCTAGATACTAATTCCCATGTCCATGTATTAATTGAAGCACCATATTCATCATGCATCGTCGCGTTCCAATCCGGGTCATTCAAAACTGTTTTGTGAGATTTTGGAAGAGGGGAGCAATGTAATGGAAAAGGAACAATGGAATTAAGACCTGATTTAGGATTGGGCAGCGTAATTCTAGATTTAGATCTTGTGGCTATATGGTGAGGGGAGGGGCGTGGAGCCTAATGTGTGAAAGCCCATGTAGAGGAGGGTTGTACCGAGATTGAGGGATTTGTTGCAATTGAGAGTAATAGGATGGGTGTAAAGTTGAAAGCAATCACGCGTGGCAATCAGCGAAAATTGAGGGAGTATGTGGGCCTGGGGCAGGGAGCGCGCCAAGGGGAGTACAAGAAACTAGTGATGTTGGATGTGCAGCTGGGGTGCAATCGGGTTTGGTGTGGGTTTTGGGCCTGGTAGTTTGTAGACATGAGGCTGCCAAAGAGGTAAGAATAAGGGGCTGGGATTTAAATCATCCAAGAAAACTGTAATTATGAAGCCTAAATGTCTCCAATTTAGAGGAATTTCATAAATTTCACCATTTAAATAAATTTCCAACCGTTAATTGTTTATGTCGATTTTGTACCAAGTACGCAAAAGGTATTGAGGAGCCAACAACAAGAACAATATACTAATGTGATATGGAATAAATAACGAATAATGAAAATGTAAACAAAATATTAAGAACACAACCAATTGTTGACGCGGAAAACCCAAGGAATGGGAAAAACCGCGGGGGATACTCTTGATCACCAATTCACTATGAAGATGTCACACTCAATATAACTGCATAAATACAATTAGCTTTCAAGCTTTGCCGAATAATAATGGAATGGATGAGAGGAAATATTAATTAGAAAGCCTAGAATGCACTGTGAGAGTGTAGGAGCTAGAGAGAGAATATTAGTGAGATAATACTGAGAGTTAATGGTAGCTAGTCCTCCTAAAATAAATTGCATATCTCCTATTTATATTTGACCAAAAGAAAGTCTTGGTTGTTGTTGTAGTGCTTCCTTCAAAATAGGGGGCAACTCTATCTCCTCGACAATCTCCTTATTCCTCTCTTAATTTGTTAAAGATTGAGTCCACTCCTGCCACCATATGCTCTCTTGTAATAACTGGTTCTTCTTATTTCCTTGCACTTGAAATCCAACACGTAAATTCTAAGGCCCAACAATTGTCCCTAATTGTTGACACTTGCTCAACCGCTTGAGGAAGTGACAACAATTATATGCCCTAAGACTTCTCCATCTTTTGTATATCTGCACACACCTCCTCCCATTATATGACTTCATGTTTGTTCATTTCGGACGCCGACGTCGTCATCAGAGAACACCATGTCGTCTGCCGCCGTCACTAGTGCTGCGATAACTACTGTTGTTGTCATCCTGGATGACGCCAAAATCGTCAAGGAGACGTCGTAGAAGGAAGCAATGGACGCTATAACTTGATGGAAGGTAAGACGACGTCATGGACTCCAAAAGACGACATCCATAAGTTCCTTGTTGCTTTTGGAACTCTCGATGACATGCTTCCTGATGGCACGCTGCCGCTGCTGAGACGACGACAACTACTGAATATGCCCCCTGTTGCAGAGGACAAAGATGCCATGGAGACAAACTAGTTTCCAGTGTTAGTTTTTGTGTATAAAAGTCGTTGTATATCCTTGTTGTGGGTTATGCAAATGTATGTTTGTAAGTATGTATGTACGTATGTATATGACTTTTCCATCATGACTAGAGGTTTAGTTTCAAAACTAAACGTTGTCATCCAGGATATGTCGTCAAGTGTAGGGTCTTATGTACGTATGTGTGTAGGTACCTTTGATGTTTGAAACCACTTGCAGTATTAATTATTACGATTGGCTAAATTTCCCCTTCTAATTAATTGCGTGTGGTGTTTTGTATGTTGTTGTGATGACATCTTAAGGTGTGTGTCCCTTTTTGTATAAAAGTCATTTTGTGTTCACCTAAACGCCGTCAAACCTCGATGCCCCAGCTTAAATTGTCGCCATCATAATAAAGGTCAACGTCATGCTGTGATGTCATCGTCAACGGTTATGTTGACGTCAGGTGAATGTGAACATTGTGGTGTTCGATTTGTCTCAAAGTTGACTGTCAACGAGTCCTCGTCCCCATGCCTGTCTTCATATAACAAACGATCCTACGACGCTCAAGTTAGTATAATATAAAAATAATTAATGCTTAAAATACGAAGAAAATTGAATATGTTAAGAACAAAATGAAATGGAATAACTCAAGTTAACTTGTTGGTTACTTACCTGTAGTGGTGTCCCTTTTGTTCTCAACATAATACGATTAAAAATGATAGAGTTTTAGATGGACGGCGTTCCAACTTCATGGAATAACTGTCAGACGTCGTTGCAAATATTTTGTTGACTAGGATCGTTTTTCCAATCTGATGTATAATATGAGCACTATAAGAGGGGGGTGAATTATAGTGAGAGAATAAGCTATACTTTTTGCGGAATTAAAAGTTAACTTGGGAACACACAATGGGAACACGAGAGATTTTAGCGAGGATAAACTTCCTAGGCCCAATAGGAAGAAACAACCTCGACCACAAGGGATTTTAACTTAAACTTTCCATTATAACAGGCCAAAACAACTCTATTTACAATCCCATTACTTTTCTCTGAGCCACAACTTAAGTTCCTAAACTCAAGTTCCCAACAACAGTTCCCACAATTATCGTTCCTCTCAAACTTCACTCGAAGTTACTTTCTCTTGCTTCACTTAAAGCTTCTCACACTTACAAGAGTTCACTAAAAACCTTTACCCAAAAATACAATTTGTAAGACAATGGAAGAGTAATAACTCGAATAAAGTAAGTATGAATTCTCTTAGAAACGTCACTGACTCGTTAGACAACTAAGGATATTTAGCTAAGTCAGACACAAAATATATATTCTAAGGTTTAGGCGCCTATTTATAGAGAACTTAGGCACGACATAAACTATCCACTACTTAATCCATTATCCCATGATCGATGTCCATGACTTAATTAATTAATTAGTTTATAGTAAATATTTCTTGAGAAGTAATTAACCCACTCACCCCACTACTTAGAGATGGCCAACAGTGCGGGCCAGTCCAGCCCATCCAACCCAGCCCACCTCGTGGGCCGTGTGGGCCGGGCTCGCAGAAAGCCCGGTCCAGCCCAGCTCGAACCGTGAAATTGGTGGGTGGGTCGTGGGCCAAATTTCTTGAGCCCAACCCACTAAAGCCCGCTACTAAAACCGTCCAGCCCGGACCACGAAACCGGACCAGCCAAACCCATGAACCAGACCAGCCCGGTCCAAGTTATTATTGAACCAAATTGTGTATATTTTAATCAAATTGTATATATTTTAATCAAATTGCATATATTATAATTCAATCAAATTTTAAAATAATGAAATTATTCATTAATTTTAATAATCGTATATATTTTTATTCATTTTAAAGATTTCATATAACAATAATGAATAATTTCAATGATTAAATAATTTTGAAAAAAAAATCTCATGCCAGCCCGGTCCATCCCACTAGACCCACGAACCGCCAGAACCGCTTCTCGAACCGTGAAAACCGATAACAGACCGGTGTAGGCCAAGACATTTCAGCCCGCGGACCAGCCCACCCAACCCATGAATTTCACGGTCTGGTCCTGGGCCGTGAAATCTCAGCCCAGCCCGCTACGGCCCACGGTCCGGCCCGTCCAGCCCGCACCAGTGGCCATCACTACCACTACTTAACTTAAGAATAAGAAGCGGTAAGTATTACGTGATTTTAAATACTTGGGAATAATTAAACTAATTAAATTAATTAAGACTTGGAAAATAATTAACTAGGCCCACTAACCACTAACTACAAACGTGTAGCAGTAGTGTTTAGGCATGATAACTGATTCCTTGGGGAGTAATTAAAACATTTTCTTTAAATAGTTTTTAGAATATCTTTATACATAAGTTAATTAAAATCGAAAATCATTTTTGTATTTAAAAAGAAAATCTTTTTAAAATCGGAAATTATATTTAATTTTGAAAACAAAATCTTTTAGTTTAGTTAAAATATAAAAGATAAGATTTAAAATGGCTTGATATTATCCTAATAAAATCAGAAAATCAATTTAAATCTTTTCCTAACAAACTAATAACAAACTCCCTAAAATAGTGGATCTAGTCAAAACTAACCTAGAACTCCTACCTAAGGGCCTGTTCTCCCCAGCTTATTTTCAGTTCAGTTCAGTTCAGTTCAGCTCCAATAAGTTCAGTTCAGTTTAGATCAGTTCAGCTCTATTCTTTTATAATTATTTTGTTAAATATTATTATTATGTTGGTATAATTTATTTTACTAATTACTCTTATTATTATTATTATTATTATTATTATTATTATTATCATCATTATTATTATGATCATTATTATTATTTAAATATATATCATTACTATTAAGTATTATTATTATTATTATTATTATTATTATTATTATTTTTATTATTATTATTATTATTATTATTATTATTATTGTTGTTGTTGTTGTTGTTGTTTCTATATATTATTTTCTTTATTATAGCTTTACTCATTATTATTACTATTATTATTAGGAGAACATGATTTAGGTCAAAGCACAAATAAACCCACTTTTTAGCCCATAAACCAATCAAATCGCGTCAAGACGGTTTATGATGTAATTTTTGCGGTCCAACCCAATCATTATTTTTATTACTAAATATTTTTATATTATTAAATCTAAGTATTAAAATAATAATATTAATTTACTTCTTAGATATTATTGTTATTATATATCATCATCAAGTATTAATATATTAATACAAATAATATAAAATAATAATTATTAATTATCATTATTATCATTAATTATTATTATTATTATTAATTTATGATTATTAATATTATTTATTTGTAACTATCATTTAAAATATCCAAAATACTATTATTATTATTCATTATTATTACTTATCTTTATAATTATTATTTAATATTCATATTATTCTTGTTCAATATATTATTTATATATTTATTACATTCATTTTATTTTAATTCAATTCAATTCAATTCAGTTCAGTTCAGTTCAGTTCAGCTCTGATAAGTTCAGTTCAGTTCAGTTAAGCTCCAATAAGTTCAGTTCAGTTTAATTCAGCTGTTTTATAACGAAGAGAACAGGCCCTAACTAGTTGGGCGCACACATAATGTTAGGCGCACCACTTAGAAAATATTAGGGGTTCCTTAAGACGTTTCTAAATCTGTTCCTTAACCTTGTTCCTAACTGTGCCAGTGTATGTTACTTTCATGGGAACAGAACCAAGTTCCATTTGAGAATTCAACATAAACTAAATCGAGCTTTTAATCAACCTTAACAAGAAGATATTAAATACACCCTAATATATTCTAATATCCACTTCAAGCTTGATACTTCATCATTCGAACATCTTCACTTCGATCTTTGATTAATTCTCCATTTTAATCTTCGATCAAGTATTCTCTATGCTCGAGAATGAATTACCTAGCAACATCATAAATAAAATATAATATGTCTTTTGTGGTTAAGTCATCTTCAAAACTCAAGGGTCAACACAATCGTTGGCTTGACGAGTCTGACGGACGTTATGAACTTGTTATGGACGATCATAAGGCTTTGGACGCCACGAACTTTCTTTTTTTGGCGTCGACTTCCTGCTATCGACGTCATAGAATTCCTTTCTTGACTGCATATCTTCCTCCAACCAGATCTGGGCCAAGGCTTTGGCTTGAGCATCCTCGAATGTTGGACAGAGATGCTTGGTAAGTTCTTTGTATAAATCTGAGTCTTCATCCAGTTCCCGTCAGAAAGCTTCAATCGTCGTCTTAACGTCGCAATTTGGAATCGACACCTTTTCCTTGTTAAACCTGTGAACAAACTCTTTCAAGGATTTATCAAATTTTTGCACGACTCTATGTAAGTCACTAGCCTGTTTTTCCATCTTATGACTGCTATCAAACTGTACATTAAAAATATTAATTAATTGAGCAAAGGAAGATATAGTGTCGTTGCCAAGGTGGATGAACCACTGTAGGGCTGGTCCAAGCAACGTCGATCCGAATCCTTTGCACATGCATGCCTCGCACATGCTACGAAGAATCGAGATGGTGATCATCCGTTGGGATGGAGAACCGCTTCGGAACCTCGACCATGGCAATGAAATCAGCAAAAGGCAAGTCTGCATAGCTGTTGGGCGTCGCTTTCTCCATAGGGCGAGGGACACCGGGGATTCTAGCGATCATGTCTTCTAGCCGCTGAAGACGCTGCTGGATAGGATCATCGGCGACGGAACGCGGTTACCCCTTAGCCTTGGCATGGATCATCCAATCTTTGAGAAAAAAAAGAGGAACATATAGTTTTCAAGGTCTAATCACTTTCTTCTTTAAGACTTCAATATGTTCATGGAGCTTTTTTGTTTGTTTAAAGTCAAAACACATATTATTGAGTAGTTGAAAATAATTAAATTGGTCTTATGATTTTAGGATGATTAGCTTCAAATCAACAACTCTTCACAAGCTTCGCTACCAAACAAGAACAACAAATAATTATAATTCTGGTCACCATGCATTTCATAATGTACCCAATGGGTTGTGTTTGTGCATAATTCCGCAATGATACGATATGCTTTGCATAACGTGAACAGCACAATTGCCATTTATTTTTTAAATTTTCTTTTCTGAAAGCAACGTACAATAGTATGTCTCACTCTCTGCTTAATCCTTTTGCAGCTTTTGTTTGTTAAATTTGTTCTTGGAGTTTAGTTCCTTTACTAACATGACAACCACCCAAATTAACAATTCGCAGCCTAATTTCAGAAATTATATAACTATCGTCGTCTAAATGTCCAACATTTAGGTAACTTCGTTTAGAAAAGGTGTACCAAAATATCATGTGTTATTAATTCAACCGATTGCTTAACTACTTGATTGTGTCTAAATTCATAACAAAACCAACTACATGGTTTTGGAATGGCCAATTTCTTGTGGTTTTCTTGTTTTAGGTGAGCAAGGGAAAAAGAAGTTGTATTACCCAACGAAGTTCATTCATTTACAATCATCCAAAAATTGAATATGACAAAATTAACCCATTTCTAATATAAATTGTCCTTCTCAAATCCAAATGTGTGTAATTAACCCATTTCGTATTGCATTGTTGTTGTTCGTTTACTGTTTGTCCCCCCTGTGTGCCATCAGCCTTTCTCTTCCCCAATCTAGTCGAGCACCATAATTTCGCAGTCCCAGCCGCCAAGCGTTCCTATTCCTCCTACTGCAGTTCTTAAGTCTTTTGGGCTCCAATTTTTATGGCTTAGCTTATTGACCTATAATTTTTTTTTTAATAAGGTACTTCCTCCGTCTCATGATATAGTACTTGCATTCCTTTTTGGATGTCCCAAAATGTTGTGCCTATTTCTTTTTTATCAATTTGTTTGGACGAAATTATCCTTCATTTCTACATAAAACTTTTCAAAATACCCCTACCTTCTTTTAAAATATGTGCCGCTATTTATTGTTTTACATCATTTCAAAGTATATTTATTACTCTTTCATTTTATTTTAAAGGAAAAAGAAGAAAAAAACTAGTTCCAAGACAAAAATACCCAATAAACATTTGTGAAAAAATATATTTTTGTGAAATTCTTAATTTTCCTTAATTCTTGTCAAAAATGAGAATTGAGCACTATATTATGAGACGGAGGCAGTAATTTGTATATATGATGAGAAATGCCGAATGTTATATATCGATGGTGGTCTGTTGGAATATGGACGAATCATGATTCATGCATATATGGTGGTTGACCCAAGAATGGGCCATTGAAAAATTAAAGAAAGGGATACATGGCAGATTGTAGAAGCCAAAAATTTCCCCAAAATATCGTTGAACCTGAACCTAGTAAAATTGACCATACAAAAACTTCAGATATCCATTTATTCGGTCAGGATAATTCAGTTACCTAATCATTTGAATATAAACCTAAACTGAACCCGATTTGAACAACTAACTCATCCGCAACCTATAAACGGACTCAAAGCTAAGGGCAAAGGTACCTTGTAAGTTACAATTCAGTTACTCGAGTCGAGTTCAGGTTGGGTCATCTCAAGTTTTAGGTCATGTTCAGTTATGTCGTGTCAGGCCAATAAATCAAACATGTCAGATGCAGGTCGGATACGGTCGTAATTCGATCACCTCTGCCTCGGCTTTTTCTTCTTTCAGGTTCGATCGGGTTCGAGGCGGCCAAATTGCGGGACATATCATCTTTCGCGGTCTTGTGGTGTCGAGTCAGGTTTATTACAAGTTTGTAACGGGTACTTTCAGGTTCATGTCATGCGTGGGTCAGATACTTATCAGGTCAGGAGAAAAACGTTTTGGGTCAGGTTCGAGTCAAGTTCAAGTCGTTAGTTATTAGATTGTGTTATATATGGGTTGTGCCATACTTGGTTTCGGATCGCTTAAGGTATGGAACGTGTCATGAAACTTGTGTGTCGCTGCTTCAAATTTGTTTCATTATTTATTATTTCATTAAAAATCAATGCTTGAATATGCCTTTTTTTAATAGTATTAGTTTATAGTTTATGTTACTATGTGGTGAAATCAATGACAAGTCGAGTTATCAAAAGTTAACAAGCCGTGTAACATGTAGCAACAAATCGGGTAAAACCATGTACCAAGTCGCAACAAATCTTGTAAATCAGGTAACGAGTCGCAACAGTTCAGGACAATAACAGGTTCAGTAGAGTTATAACCGATTTCAGGTCCGAATCAGGTCAGGTGTCAAATCGTTGTCAGATATGATCACTTCAGTTATCGTTCTTTTTGGGGCAGGTGTCGGTTTACTTTTATGTCATAGATTATTGAGTCAAGATCAGGTATCAGTTATTATAGCAGGTCAGATTTAAGGTGACCTGTTTTACAAAAATTTCAAGCGCAAGTTTGTTAGAGGTCATTACAGGTTCAGGTTGAGTTGTCACATCAGGTCATTTTTTGACAGCTCTTGTAAGTATATATTCTCAAATCCTATAAATTGTCAAAACAACATTATGTTAATTTTCTGGGATTTTTTGTGACAAAGGACCAATTAAAATAGGATTTTTGTGGGGGAAACACCACTTAAATTTTTTTTTGGAGTGAAAGACCAATTAAAATACTTCCGTTGGCAACTTAACACCACATTACGATTTCTGGCCAACTTGTTAAAAAAAGGTAAAGTTGGAAAATTTGGTGGGATCGTGGCGATTTTAAGAAGATTTGAGGCGATGTTTAGCATTCCAGTTCCTAATAGTGAAATGAATCATAAGTGGAATTTTAGTTACGAAATCTGTCGTGTTGGAGTCAACTCGTCTTGCATTCTAATTTTCAATTACCTACTTAATTTCTGTACTATCTTTGATGGCAAGGCATATATCACCTTTAGTCGGCAATTCATTCCGTTTCTTGCAAAACGTATTAAATGTAAGTAACTACAAAAAATTTGAGTTACTTTTGTTATCCAATGTTTTGTAGAAAATTAAGGAAAATAAGGTCAGAGAACAGACAAAAAGACCAATAGATTGTTTTTATTGGAGTAAACATTAGATTAATTGATCCTGCAAATAGATACCCCAACGCGCTAGATATTTTAACACAAAAGAGTTTAAATGTAGGTTCTTGATCTAGTGCCCGAAAAACACCCATTGGCATTTGGCTTAACTAAAAGTCATATAATATTAAAAATAGACATTAAATTTAAAAGAATATGAGATTACTATAACAAAAAATTGTATAACATCAATTAGAACTAAGATTGATGAACCTGAGATTTCGGGCCTGTTCTTTTCGGCATAAAACAGCTGAACTGAACTGAACTGAATTAAACTGAACTGAATTGAACTGAACTGAATTGAACTGATCTGAACTGAACTGAACTGAAATGAATAGTGATATGTGAGAGTAAAAGTATTGTCAAGAGCTGAACTGAACTGAACTGAACTGGTCTGAACTGAACTGATCTGAACTGAATTGAACTGAAAATAAACTGGAAAGAACAGGCCCGAAATATTCTCAGCCAAGAAAAACTAATTATATACAATAAGTTGTAAATCTCGAATCATTCTCCACAACATAATTTTAAATGTCATGTTAAGAAAATGAACATTATGCTCTACCATAATAGACAGGCATATGCAAGACAGCAAGAAGCATGACACATCCCAAATGTAGACCAAGAAAAATAAAATAGAATGACAAAATTAAATCAATAATAATATTCCTAAACACCAACCTCAGTGGTAGCAACTTAATAATAGCAACTTCTATATATTACAATCACTAATCCCTTCTATGTCTAACCTATATCACACTCAAGGGAAAAAAAAACTATAAACCTAATTCAATTTTTTCTCAAATAAAAAAGAATACTAATAAAAAAATTCAACTACCCACCAAATAATCTGAATTCTCTCTCAATCACGGTTTATAATGAATTAGTTCATCATCACCATCTGGTCCAGAAAGGATTTAAGGCCCATCACCAGCCCATTACCACAAGTAGTACTGTAGTAGGGGATCATATGCCAGGAAAAGACCAAAAGTCCTCATCTCTTGATGGAAATGAATTTGTACTACGAATAAGTTAAAGTTAGTTGGGACTTTCTCTATAATTTTTGGACCTGATAACAACGTCCATCACAGGCTAAATGTGAATTATAAGAGTTGTGACAACTGCCAGATGGCTATCAAGGCGGCGACCCCACCGGCAACTAGCCGCGAATGTAGGACATAAATGGATGTGGACAGTGATGATGATGCATCCAGAGCACCTTCATATATCATTGAACTGTTCATTATCACATCTGATGACGGTGTTGGTGTTGATGGTGTCTCATCGTCGTCGTTGTCCGATGATGATGCCTTTTGGCTATTGTATTCAAACACAAGTAACAAAACAGTCCAAATTAGAACCAATAGAATAGCCTTGGGCAAAACACAACATTCGAGTTTAAGAGAAATGTCCAATACGTACTACGATACTAGTCATTAACGCAAATCATTTCTAATGGTAGAAATTTTAATAGTACTACGAAAAATTCATTACCTCCTTTTCAAACAACAAAATGTACAAAAACAAAGTAGGATATTGAATCAAAATTGCACAAGATAAATTTAAAACCAATCTTACAACTTGACACACAACTTATTTAGCCATAATAATGTAACATGTAACGTAAATGATTTCTTTTTCTATACAGAAATAAAATATCTCGTTTATGATTCCAAATTCCAAGTAAACAACAGATCTATGTGTGGACCGTTGCACTTTGCATGATCCAACGGTGAAAAGGAGAAACTAAGCCTGGGGAATAGTGAAGTAAGATTTTCGAAAACGGTGAAAATTTGGTATCTTCTGCAAATGCATCTCCAACGTTCCCTAAATAGAACACATGAAAGGACTCTTAAGCCCATGCAATTATGACAGATCCTCCATTGATGATGGGTATTTAAGGAATTTCATGAGAGAAGTACACGTATTTAACATACTGACAGATTACCTTTCTGACAAGAATAACAAAACTACAGCTGAAACTGGAGCATTTTATTTTTGTTCTTACTTCTTAGTGGAAAAGAGAAGAACGAGTGAACTACTACAGTACTACTATTGCCACCCAACGTTCGAATTGTCAGGCTGTCAGCTCACACCAAAATATCAGCAAATTGTAACCTTTTTCTTTTTTTATCAAATCAAAACTTCTTCAGTAAAACAAAAGATTATACTTTATCCTGTTTTAAATGAAACATAAGGTCTTGATATAGGGATTTAGAAGAAAGCAGATATTAGAGATAGAGAAAAAGAAAAAGAAAAAGAAAAAGAGAAATTCATGTGATGAGGTGAGAAATAGAAGGAGGTGAATACCAAATAAAGTAATATTTCATTTATTTTAAAACGTTTTAAAATGATAAGGGTTTTATTTATTATAGAACGGAGGATTTATTGAAATATCTAGCTAGTTTAGCAAGAAAGATATACTCCTAGTCTGAAGACTATATCCTTACACCAATTAATTTGACTCAACTATACAATCAAGCTAGAAAGTTAAGGGAAATTATCAACAGAATATTCACTCATAAAGTACTTTGGTGTACTCCCTCCGTCCCATAATATATAGTGCCTACTTCATTTTTCATGGATCAAACTTTAAAATCTTTGACCGAATATTCTCATTTGTATATACAAAAAAACATAATCATGTGGGATCTTGTTAGATTCGTCTTAATGTGTAATTTCATAATATAAACTTTTTATATTTTTTATTAATACGAAATTGAAGATATTAAAGGTCAAAGTTACGTCTTGGAGACCGTGTAAAAAAGAAACAAGCACTATATTATGGGACGGAGGGAGTATATTTTTATGGTAGGACAAAAGAATTCTATCATATGCAAAGCTTACACCAACTAATCCGACTCAACTATTACAAGCAAGCCTGAGAGTTGGAGGAAATTGTTAGCGGAATGTTCACTCCTAAAATACATATTTGATAGTGGGGAATTGGGAGTATAAAGGTTACTAGTAGATAACAAAACTTTATGGGCAAAAATGAAATGTTATCTACGAAAACGAAACTTTATGATGAAAATACTTTGTATTGCGGTCTCCATCTCTAACCTCTGACACACGAGATCGCATAAACCAGTGAGCTTCATGTTTTGCATTGAGTTCATCAAGTTTTTTCTCAATAGCAATGCGGGCATTGCAAGTTACGGTGGAAATGGGCTGTTGCTGGATTTGCATTAAGTCCTTTTCTGCTCGCTGTAACAATTTCCCAATGTTGCCCACATTTTCAGCACCCCAAACTTTTAGTTTTTGGGCCATAAAAGCCAACCGGCCCGGAACTGCATCACCCGCAGAATCTGTCCAAGCAGCACGGACAGCATCTTCACAAGCTGGGTTAAGGAGCCAGCTTGTCTCGAAGAAAAACCTTCGCTGATTCCCAGTAGGCCTTTGGTGGATTTTGGACCTAAGACAAATGGCAACATGGTCCGATTTATAGCGAATAGAATGGTCCACCATATGATGAGGGTACAGAGCAGACCAAGAAACCGAGCAGACAAATCGATCCAACCTTTCACGAATGCAAGTTGCTGGAGAGTTGCCACGTTCCCACGTATACCACAATCCATTGTAACCCAGATCCCGGAGCGACAAATCATTCATAACATCTCGAAAATTATCCATTTCTCGACGGACTCTATTTACTCCACCTTCCTTCTCATCATAGCTCAGAATCTCATTAAAATCGCCTCCTACCAAGATAGGACGACTCGAATCTCTACATAATTGGCGCATAAGAGCCCAGGTGTGATGTTTCTCCTCCTCCTTTGCCCAACCATAAATTCCCACAAATCTCCACTTCTTACCACCATCATCGACATCACCACAAATATGATGTTGAGAAAAAGAAACAAGAGAAAACAGAACTTCCTCTTTCCAGTATACACACAAGCCCCCAGCTCGCCCACTACTAGAAACTCCAACTGCATTCGAAAAACCCAAACGACTCTTTAAACCTTCAGCATCAGTTTTATTTATCATAGTTTCCGACAAAAACAATATGTCGGGGGCATAAGAAGCACTCCACCTCCGGAGCTGACGAACTGACCAAGGGTTGCCCATCCCTCGGCAGTTCCAGCACAAAATATTCATAATGACTGGCGGGGTTGGTCATCACCAACCTCCGCCAAATCAGCATAGACAACATCATGAGACACACTAAGCTTGGGGCGCTTCATCGTAGCATCATCAGTCAAATTACCTGCAGTGAGAGAATGTTCTGGGGGCCTTTTGTTAACCATAAATTCTGGGTCCATTTCCATCATCTGACTACCCCCTTTATCAATCATAGGCCCACGGGCTAGCCTTTTCCATGCCCTTTTTTTAACCACCGAGGCCTCCTTCACACTAGAGAAAAAGAAAATTTCAGTAGGGGAGTTTTGTGAAGTCAAAGGACCTTCATTAATGGTAGGGTCCACGTGCAGGGGCTCCAGGGAGTTGGGAGCTTTGGAAAGCGTGGGTTCATTAATGTCCACTGCAGCAACAATCAATTCTTCACTATTACTGGGACCACAAACTAACTCATGCAAATGTTTATCAGCTTCTTTTATTAATACTCCCCCAGCATGCTTCACGTCACCATTCCTATTGTCAAAAAGAACTTTTTTACAATTCTTAAACTTGGCTTCTTCCTCCAGTTCTCGGTTTCTCCCTTTTCTAGGGGTTGCCTTTAACCCCATATGCCACCCAAGTCTTTCACATTTATCTTCATCAAACACAGAATGACAGTCTTTTTCAGCATGCCCCATAATACCACAAGCCAAACAAAAAAAGGGGAGTCTCTCATAAGCAAAATCAACCTGCAGATCAGCACCCTTTCTATCTCGAATTTTACGGTATCGGCGCAAGGGCTTGTTAACGTCAAGTAATACTTTAACTCTTCTATATCTACCAATACCCAACACATCATCCTCAATGTCTAAAATTTCCCCCATATTACCGATTAGAGCCTTAACAACATCATTAGAACGCATATTTAAAGGGAGGTTTTTTAGACGAATCCAAAAAGGGGAGTGGTGAATAATTACCTGGTCCGGTTGTTCATCGCCTTCGGCCTCTTTAAGGAGCACTAACATATTATCGAAACACCAAGGGCGCCCCTCCATGACCTTCGACATATCGCGCCAATGATAAAATTGAAACGCATACAGATTTGGTTTGAGGGTGCGAATTACAAGACCGTGTTGAGGGGCCCAGACTGTTGTAATGGTTTTCTTGAACGCATCAACATTATAAGATCGCTCGGTTAGAAGTTTCCCGATCAGCAAAAGGGAAACGTTATTTTCGTTATTAGGGTTAAGGTTTGCGATATCGAGGATTTGATCCTCCTCTTCATCAATACGGAGGCTGGAAACAGAACGGATGATCTCCTCGGCCATGGCTGAGGAGGGTGGCCGCCGCGGCGGAGCGTGACCAGACGGTAGGGATCTCCAACGAGGTCAGAGAGGAGGGCCTGTCTTTCAAGGTAGGGTCAGAGGTGACATATGCTTCG
The DNA here is from genome assembly GCF_026745355.1 of Beta vulgaris subsp. vulgaris. Classification (NCBI taxonomy): domain Eukaryota; kingdom Viridiplantae; phylum Streptophyta; class Magnoliopsida; order Caryophyllales; family Amaranthaceae; genus Beta; species Beta vulgaris. Next base: position 6,884,231 of record NC_079202.1, on the reverse strand, counting down.
CAACGGAAAAAACGAAATTATGTAAAAGGTTTATTTGATTCTTGTGGGGTTTGGTGTGACGAAGTTGATAATTTAGAAAGAATTTTCACTGATTATTTTTCTTCTATTTTCACTTCTACTAACCCATCTGACATGCAGCTTAATGATGTACTATGTTGTGTTGATCCTGTGGTATCGGAGGAATGTAACCAATGGCTTCTTAGACCTTTCACGAAGGAGGAAATCTATGATGCACTTTCTCAGATGCATCCCTCAAAGGCTCCTGGGCCTGATGGAATGCATGCTATCTTCTATCAGAAATTCTGGCATATCATTGGCGATGATATCACTGATTTTGTGAGTAGTATTTTACATGGCTCTCGCTCTCCCAGTTGCGTAAATCATACGAATATTGCTCTGATCCCTAAGGTCAAAACGCCTGTTCATGCTGCTGAGTTCCGGCCCATTGCCCTATGTAATGTCCTTTACAAATTGGTTTCGAAAACTCTGGTCATCCGGTTGAAAAAGTTTCTCCCTAATCTGGTCTCTGAGAACCAGAGTGCTTTTGTTCCTGGGCGTCTTATCACTGATAATGCTCTTATTGCTATGGAAGTTTTTCATTCGATGAAGTATAGAAATCGAAGTCGTGGGGGTACCATTGCTATGAAACTTGATATGAGCAAGGCTTATGATAGAGTGGAATGGGGTTTTCTGAGGAAACTCCTGCTTACTATGGGTTTTGACGGACGGTGGGTGAATTTGATAATGGAATGTGTATCCTCTGTCTCTTATTCCTTTATCATCAATGGTGGTGTATGTGGATCTGTTACTCCTGGCCGGGGTCTTCGCCAAGGTGACCCTCTCTCTCCGTATCTATTTATTATGGTTGCTGATGCCTTTTCTAAAATGATTCAGAAAAAGATCCAGGAGAAGCAATTGCATGGTGCCAAGGCCAGTCGCAGCGGTCCAGTGATTTCACACCTTTTCTTTGCAGATGATAGTCTACTCTTTACTAGAGCCTCTCGTCAGGAATGTGCTGTTATTGTTGATATTCTCAACTGTTATGAATCAGCATCTGGTCAGAAAATTAACTATGAAAAATCGGAGGTCTCCTTCAGTAGGGGAGTTAGTTCTATGCAAAGGAATGAGTTGACAAATCTCTTAAACATGCGGCAGGTTGATAGACATGAGAAATACCTTGGTATCCCTTCTATCTCTGGGCGATCAAAGAAAGTAATTTTTGATTCTCTTATGGATAGAATTTGGAAGAAACTCCAAGGGTGGAAGGAGAAACTATTATCCCGAGCTGGGAAGGAAGTGTTACTCAAGTCAGTGATTCAAGCCATCCCCACCTATCTTATGGGAGTGTACAAAATTCCTTGTTCCATTATAAACAAAATTCACTCTGCTATGGCTCGATTTTGGTGGGGTAGTTCCGATACTACTCGTAAGACACACTGGAAGAGTTGGGAGGCAATGTGTACTTTAAAATGCTTTGGTGGCATGGGATTTAAAGATCTTCGTGTTTTTAATGATGCTCTATTGGGAAGGCAAGCTTGGCGGTTGATTCGCGAACCTAGTTCGCTGTTTGCTAGAGTCATGAAGGCAAAATATTATTCCAAATGTGATTTCCTAGATGCTCCTCTTGGGGGATCTAATAGTTATTCATGGAGTAGTATTTGGAGTTCGAAGGCTCTCTTAAAGGAAGGCTTAATGTGGCGAGTGGGAAATGGCTCCCAAGTTAACATTTGGAGGGATCCATGGGTGCTAGATGAATTGGGGCGCTTTGTTACTAGCACGCATCATAATGATTTTACCATGGTAAGTGAACTTATTGATTTCGAAAAAATGGAGTGGAAAGTTCCCTTGATTGAGGCTCATTTTAATGAGAGAGATGTTCGTTGTATTCTTAGCACGCCTCTCAGCTCCCTCCCTGCGAAGGATGAGTTGACTTGGGCCTTTACAAAGCATGCTAGTTACACGGTGAAAACAGCCTACATGCTTGGGAAAGGAGGTAATATTGACAATTTCCATCAAGCATGGGTATTTGTCTGGAGTATGGAGGTAAGCCCAAAAGTTAAACACTTCTTCTGGCGGTTATGTACTCAAACCCTTCCTGTTCGAAGCTTGTTAAAATACCGCCATCTGATTGAGGAGGACTTGTGCCCTCGCGGCTGCGGCTCAGCTGAATCGCAGAACCATGCGATTTTTGGTTGCCCCTACCTTCGTGATTTATGGGCTGAAAGCGGGTGTGAGAGTTATCGAGCCATCGCCAATGCTGCCCCTATAACTAAAGCTCTGATTAGCCTTCAAGATGTTGATATGGCAGTGCGTATAAAAGGTGCCTTCTTAGCTTGGGTTGTGTGGAGTGAACGGAATGCGCTTGTGTTTAATGATGCCATCACACCTTTTCCCATCTTACTGGACCGAGTAAATCGTTTAGTGGCTGAAAATGGTGCATACACCAAAAATATCTATCCTTCTCGGACTCCTTCTGCTTGTCTCAGCCCTCGTGTTTGGGTTGCTCCACTGCCGGGAATTACCAAGCTCAATGTTGATGCCTCTCTCGCAGTAGAAGGATGGGTTGGGCTAAGTGTGGTGGCTCGCAATTCGGATGGGGAGGTTCAGTTCGCGGGTGTCCGAAAGGTTCGGGCTTGCTGGGCTGCGGATCTTGCGGAAGCCAAAAGCATTGAGATGGCACTTCGGTTGGCCAAGCGATTCGGTCTACAGGAGATTGTTGTGGAATCTGACTGCCAAGTAGTGATAAACCGACTTTCGAAGAAGACCACGTTTCTTGCTGCTATTGATCTTGTTCTCCAGAATATTATTTCTTCTTGTGATTGCTTTGTTTCCATTGTATGGTCTCATGTTAAGCGTGATGGGAATTTTGTCGCCCACCACTTAGCTAAGCTAACTCCATTTGGTGTTGAACAAATCTGGGAGAACCACTATCCCCCGGAAGTGGCTCCCTATATTTTGATGGACACTTTGTCCTTGAATTAATGTTAGCTAGCTTTCCCCTCAAAAAAAAAAAAAAAAAAAAAAACTACGAAAACGAAAGCTAAGAATCTGGTTGGTACACATTACATCCAAACACTAAGAGTAAAGTTGAAGCAAAATTGGTAATCTGTGCGTGGCCCCATTACTAACCATACATGTTGACATATGACATTCACTCATCTATATAACTAATCGTCATAGTTTATGATTTCAAGTGGGCACTAATAAGACAAATAACAAAAATCTTGTTTAATCGTCTATGGCGGATGTAATTCACAATAACCATTTTAGTGATTTCCCATTAAACCTTTAGAGATTACAAGTCATTCCCTTTACGCAAACAAGAGCAATTATTAATGAGATAATTCCTTCACCTATCATTTAATTTTTTTGTTGAACAATATTCTGTCCTATATTAGTTCACAGTTTGATTATTTAGTCAAAAGTTTTCAACTTTGACATAGAATAGAGAGTATAATTTTATACAGCATAAACAAAGCATTTTGTGATTTTGTGGTTCTTGTCAAATTTGTGCCACCAATATATTTGTAATTCCACCGTACATTTTTCTTACCTAATACGGCCAAGGTGTAGTTTGTAGACTATATAAATCAAACTGTTTAAGCTAATTACAACAGAGTCTCACACAGGACATTACCATCATTATCATTAGTACTCTAACTCAGCAGCAGCCAACCCTTTTCCCATTTATACTCTACTTCATCTGTAATAGATACTTCCTCCGTTTCTTAATAAGTGCAACATAGAGAAAGTGGGGGAATATCAAGGAATGTAGAGAGAGAAAGTTGGGACCACAATAAAGTAGAGTAATTCAAGTGATAAACAAAAAAGTTGTGGTCCCCTTTTGCTTTTTGGTGGCATATTTGTAATAATATTGAACTTTTTTTGCCATTTTGAGCTTATTGTGACTATTCCAAATAAGGAAAATGTTGCACTTATTAAGAAACGGAGGTAGTATATCATATCGACTTTTTACACTAGTTAGATATCAATTTTGATCATCTTTAATTAAAAATTTATAAAAATAAACGTCCTAATTTTATTTATTAATGAGATAATCTTAATGTTTATATTCAAAATATTATTTATATTATTTATATTATTATTATCAATAATATAAAATTAAAGATATTGATGATAAAAAATGTGAATTAACAAGTGTATCGAGTAAGGCGGTTGCTGGACATAGGCGACTTGGACAATCATACAAGGCCCTAATAATTTCGGGACCTCTAATTATTAGTTGCTAACTTGCTATACTATATGTTCTTTAGTGTAGGTGTCGAATTTCTTTATACTCAACGCATAATATTAAAAAAACACTTATATTTCTTAGCATTTTATATCTCTTATCGTTTTTTTCACTTCATAAGTTATAACTACAATAAATCAGAATTCACAACCCCAGTTCTTTATAGTTGTGCAGGGCCTCCATCACACAGCTAATTTCAATATAACATATCAACAAACATTTTTACTAATTTGCTCTTACACTTGTAACTCACAACCTTGTAAATGACAAATTTTATATTCTTACTCCTTAACTCACCTTTTATTATTACTCTTTTCGTTTCATTCTAATCCTACACACTTACACTTTTCCCGTATGCTAATATGAAACTTTAAGTAAATACATCTTTAATTTTGTATTTCTAAAAATTATAAAAAATACATATTAATAAAATACATGTTATAATGAATCTAACAAGATCCTTACTATATATTTTCATTCAAGTATAAATCACAAATAATTCAAAAGTAAAATTTGTAAATAGTGCAAAATATCAAAGTGTAATAATTAAAATGAAACGGACGGAAATGACACGGAGGGAGTATATTTCACGCTGTATTGCAATTTGCAAGTAAGTTTAGCAACTAAAAAATTCTAAGAAAATTACCAAAATTAGTGAAAATTAAAGGATTACAAAAAAAGGTGAGAACATAATTTACCTGGTAGTTGGCGAAGGGCAGAAGGTGATAGTATAATCAGGCGAGCCTTTACAAGTAAAAGTACTACTCTTATCATCATACGCGTAACTATAAGCGCGTGGACATGCCTTCTTAAACACCGACGAATAACTCGAAGGCTGACACGTGTCAGGCGATCCATAAGCCCCACTACAACAATACTGCGGACTATTAAAAGCCTCACACGCGCTTTTACACGCGACTGTACTCTCTTCTTCCTCACTCATCACCTTCAATTCCGTCGGACACGCGCCGTTTAAGTCACTCACGCAACCAGTAAACGAGCAGTTAGGTCCACCCCCGCCGCGCGGTGCCACTAGCATAGCTAGATTGTACCCATCCACAAGGCTAACATCGTAGAAATCCATCCCGCCTGAACCGTCGAGTGTGAACTCGGCAAGTGTCGCCGGTGGGATTGCTCCGGCGCCGGAACAGTCGATTTTTCCTGACCCACAATCGCCGGTTAAGCAGGAGAATTTACCGGTTTTGTCGGTGGAACAGAAGGTCCGACCCCAGAAACGACCCGCCCAATTTGAGGGTGGGTTTATGGATTTTGATTCGCCCTTTTGGAGAGAGAATCCGGTAGTTGAGAGTGGTGCTACTCCTGCGTTAGAGAGTAATCCAGGCCATACAGTGTAGTCGCAGTTGTTTGTTATTGTAAATGTTGTTGCATCTCCTGCAATAATGGAAAACTAGATTTAGATGATTTTGCGTACAATGTGTACTTCAAGTTATAAAAAACATGTACAATCGGTATAGTGTATTAACATAAAATTCATTTGATACTTATCAAACTTGTAATTTTTCTCAAAAATTGAGGATATGAAACAAAGTTTACCTGGAAGTAGTTGGAGGAGGAGAGAAAGGGCGAGGAGAGAGAAAATGACGACAGAGTGAGACATGCTTAAGAAAATGGAGAAGAAAGAGGGGGATTGATTTTTTAAGGAAGGCCAGAAAAATGGAAAATCCCAACCTCTTCTTCTTCTTGGTGTGAAAATGGAGTGTTGATAAAATGGGAATTTGGGAGGTGGGATGGATAAGTGGTATTTATAGGGAAAAAGAGAAGTAAGAGGAAATATCAGGCGAATGTGGTATTAAAATAGTAGTAGTACTGATTTTTTCCGTTGCGCAGTTACCAAACTTTTTCAATGGTGAATGGTTAAGTGGGCTAGGATTGACTGTATTACTCTGTAGTTTGCCATTACTTGCCAATGCATTGTAACCGCCCTTTCTCTCTCTTTTCTTTTTGGACTTTTGCCACGAAATAAACGACACAAAAATATCTTGGGCACTTTAGAAGCTAAATTCGCCTCCGGAGAGGTGATTTAGAAAAATATCTCCGACAATTATTACAAATATTACTTCCCCCGTCTATAAATATGTACAACATTTGCATAGTGTTTACTATTTCCAGTTTAAACTTTAATTAGCATTGGTGATTTACATTTTAGGAAAAACATAGTTATGTGGGATCTTGTTAGATTCGTCTGGATGTGAATTTTTTTAATATCAACTTTTTATAATTTTTACTTATTGATAATTGAAGATATTAATGGTTAAAATTATACATTGGGAAACGTGAAAACCAAAAATGTTGTACTTATTTAGAAACGGAGGAAGTATATGGTATAATGATATTGACACGTGACATAATGCAAATCTAAAATTGAAACTGCATCAGTTCGACGGGAAGATTGATTTTTCGTTTTATCAATATTTGTGTTACAAACAGTCACTTTTTGCGTATTTTCTTCTACAAGATTGCTTAAGATTTTTTGGAAGCTACGTTGCTGAAATTTGTATTGGATGAGGCTTGGTGTGCTAGGGTCATGGATTGTGTGCAGTATGTTTCTTTTTCTACGCTCATCAATGGCAACCCCTATTAGGAATTTACCCAACTTGTATTTAGACATGGTGATCCTTTGTCTCCTTTTTTATTCTATGTGAGGAGGTCTTCTCTAACTTATTAAGGAAGGCTGGGGGAAATTGTAGCCTTCAAGGTATGAGATTAGTGATTGGTCGGGGCCCTTGAAGTTTTGTTTGCTGATGACTGCATAATCTTCTCTATTGCTTAGCACATGAAAACGGAGGTGGTAAAAGATATTTTGGTTACTTATGATCAAGTTGGATTTGAGGCAAAACGTGAATCTTGAGAAATTAAAATTGGTCTTTCTTTTAGTGATGTTGTCTCGAATAATACGCGTAGGAGCTTAGCTGAAAATTTGGGCGTTCATTTGTGACTAGTCATGAGAAGTATTTGGGGCTATCCACTGTGGTTGGGCGGTCTAAGAAGGTTATCACTAAGGGTATAGAGGAAAAAAATATGGGAAAAGTTCCAATAATGGAAGGGGATGTTACTTTTTAATGCGGGAAGGGAGGTAATGATAAGTCATTAGTAGAATAATTGATTATTGCTGCGGTGGTATTGCTGCAGTTTTACCCATATGCAGCAATATATTACGTTAAAAAAAAGTAAAATATAAAATAAAGATATTGCTGCGGTTTCGGCCAAAAACCGCAGCAATATACTTTCAACGAAAAAAATTTGACTTTTTGACCAGATATATTGCTGCGATTTCTGGAAAAAATCGCAGCAATATATTAAAAAAATAATATTTTAATATCCTCATTAATTTCATAAGAATATTTGTAATATCCCGAAAATTTAAACTCGCCTAAATTAAATAATAATAATTAGTGGTTAAAATTTTCCTTTAATCATAAGTTATTATTGAAATTTTGTTACTCTATAACCACATAATGATAATTAAATCGTTAAAGTTACAAATAATAATAAAGTTATGTTAGATTAAACATTAACAATAAATTAGAGTAAGGAAACAAAGTAGTTAACAAATTAGATAGACTACTAATCCAATAATATTGGAACAACTTTGTTAGTATTTGAAATAAAAAAAAAAGGGAAAAAAGAAAAAGAAAAAAAAGAAAAGAAAAGAAAACAGTAGAAATTGTTTTCATCAACATTCAACCCATTTTTCCTTTTTCCTTCCCAAACAACCCGACAATGGATTTTGACCCATGACAGAATTTTTTTCACATAAACAAACTCAATTGCAATTAGAAACTTCAATTCAATTCAAATCCACCTAAAAATCTGATTTTTATACTCAAACCCACCCATGAACTCTAACTCTAAAATGGATTATCCTTGCTCATCAATCAAACTCATATTCATAGAAAATTCATTTCTCAACCAAAATCACCCAATAACCCATTTTTGGTAATTCAATTCCATCAATTCATTTGGGCAGAAATTGAAACTCAACTATGGCTATAAATAGCCATGTTCATCTCCTCAAACCATTCACTCAAACCACTTGAGTCTTCGCCGGAAACCCACTAAACCTCGCCGGAAAAAGCCACCCAAAACTCCCCCCAAAGCTTCTGTTTTTTTTTTTTTTTCATTCTCCTCTGTTTCGGGTCAGCCACCGCAGCCCCACCGCGGCGCCGCCGCATTCCTGCGCCTCCTGTGCGCCACCACCACACCTAACCACCGTCGCCTTCTCTCTCCTCTCGCCTGTACCTTCGCTCGCCTTCTTTTCTCTCTCTCGCCCCATCTCTCTCTCGTGTTTTCTCTCTCCTCATGCGCCGACGAACTCACGCACAGAGACGCCGAAATCTTGCTCCGACGAACCGCCGGAATCCCGCGCCCCAGCCACGCTGCCGTGCCGCTGCTGCCGGAGCTCCAGTGCACCGCTCCACTCCCTTCTTTTCTCCCCTGTTCTTGGTCTGCTCACTAAGGAGAGGTATGAAGAAACCTCTTCATGTTTTCTGTTTTAAATCTTTGGTTTCTTTTGTAGTTTGAGCCCAAGTGTAATTCATTAATATGGGCCTAAGGTGTGGTTTTAGTTTTAATTAAACCAATTAATAAAATTCATATACTTAGTTTGTTAAGTTTAATAGATATTTCATAATTGAGTTGATGAATTGTTCTATAAACTAAATAAATATAGTTGTGTAACACTCGTTGTCAAATTATTCTGGTAATCTAGAAATAATAAATGAATATTAGTAATTTATGATTAGTTGGGCTACGATAACTTAAATTATTATAAAACTTGTTGAAGCTAATTTACTTATTAAATTGAATAAGATACCTAGTAGTATAAACAAATGATGAGTTTAATTATAATTCTATTAACTGAAGTAACGTAAGCTTAAATAATAAATATATGTAGCGACAACAACAATCTTCGATAATAAAAAGGATTAATAATAGCTAAAGGACAAGTGTTAAAATAAATCAAATATTTATATTTTGTTGCGTCATTTCATGGTTAGATTAAACGGAAAGGATATTACAGCCTCCCCCGGCTTTCAAGTTATTACGCAGGAACCGAGGTAACATCTATTGCTAACACCCACGATCCCCTTCGAAATGTATTTGTGAAATGATGTTTACAATTATGTTAAGCATTTTACGACGTGATTCTTATATGGATTGTGGGATTAAATTGTTTTCGAATGAGTTTCGTAAATGATGATCTTATGACTTATTGATGCTCAAGTATGAAGTATCACGATGCTATTTATAATTGTTTACTTTGCTATTATTTCATTACGAATTTGAAATACGTTTTACTATATTCTCTTCTCCCTGTTTGCAAATAAAATGAATTGAAATGAATTTACGTTGTTAGGGTAGTATGTTACTGAGCTTCGGCTCACGATGTTGCTTTTGGTTTTAGGTACTATGAAGATGACGGGATGGCGTAGAAGTGAGGATGGCCAACTACTTTACATTATGAAAACTATATTGATTATGTAATCTAAATCTATGATCACTAGAACACGAACTTAGTTTAACTATAACTACGTAATCATCTATGCTTATATATTTATATTAATATGTTAAGATGCTTATTTTAATAATTATAATATGTTTAGCGTCATATGAACGAATGTTTGCCTTGTATTTTCTCGAACGGAAAATACGGCAGTAGTGCACCGACCATCTAAGTTCCGCTCCAATAATTGATTAATTAACTTAAAAATGATGTTTAGAGGTCGGGGCGTTACAGAGTGGTATCAGAGCCGAAGGTTTCTGAAACCTTAAGTAGAACCGCAATGGTTTTACATAAATTAATGTTAATATTAAAATGGTTTAGGTGAAATGGCGTAATAAATAATAAACGACGATAATATTATTAATCATATGATAGAAATAGTTGAGTTACGTAAAATAATTAAGGAAAAATAAATGAAAATTTAAGTTTCATAAGTTAATGAATAAGAAAATTGGAATAACCATGAGCGTGAGCGTAGGAACGGGAATGGGATAATTTTCTTTGCTTTTGAATGCTCTATGCCTTAATTACGGTAAAAGTAATATGAATGTGAAACGTTCAATGTGATAGAAAATGGCAACAAGTGAGAGTGATCACGCTGAAGGAGGAAACGGAAATCACGTGTCGGATGTGTCACTGGAAGAAATGAGGTTAAGGCTCGATGCTTTGCGAAGTGACCCCATTTTCGGAGAAGCCACCGGAGACGTTGCTAACGATAACAGAACAGACTTATTAAGACTTGTAATGATGGAACTCTTGCAAGGAAATCGACAAAAGCCCAAATCAGAGCAAGAAGAGTGCTCTAACATGTTTAAGGCGATTTTCTGCTCACAAACCACCGACCTATGATGGCAAGCCGGATCCTACGGAGTTCGAAGAGTGGATTAATCATATGGAGAAACTATTTGACGTCACTCAATGCCCTGAAAAATGGAAGGTGAATTTCGCGGTATTCTATCTCAAAGGGCAAGCAGACCTTTGGTGGAAGACTGCAAAGGAAATGCAAAGTCAACCCGGCTTCGGATGGGAAAATCTGAAGGGAGTAATGAGAAATCAGTTTTACCCTCAAAGCCTGCAACTCAAATTGGAATCTGAGTTCATCCATCTCAAGCAAAGGAGTATGTCCGTGTTAGAGTATGCTGTGATATTCAACGAGCTTGCTCGATTTGCTCCTGACTTAGTATCGACGGATCGACAAAGGATGAACCGCTTTGAAGAAGGCCTTAATCTTGACCTTCAGGAGAAACTCGCAGCGCACATGAGTACATCATTCCAAGAGCTCTATGATAGGGCTATCAATGTTGAAAGAAAAAGCAAGCTTCGAAAAGAGATCTTTGAGAACGGGAAAAGAAAGAAGAATTTTCAAAACCAACCCAACAATGGGTCATTCAAGAGGCAAGAAACTGGAAATCGAGGTGGAAATTTCGGAAATCAGAATCAAACTCGAAAATGCTCTAAGTGTGGAAAGTGGAACCATACTGAGAAGGAATGTCGATTTGGTACAAGGGAATGTTACAAGTGCGGAAGTAAGATCATATGGTCCGAGATTGCCCTCAATGGCGTCAAGGACAAGTCAATGGGAGAAATGAACCAACTGGTCAGAACCGTGGAAATGGTGGCACTACAAACCGTAATCCTCCACGTGGACCTCCCCAAGCTGCACGAGTATTCATGATGCAACGAGAAGAAGCAGAAGCCGATGATACCGTCATAACTGGTACTTTTCCTGTCAATTCTATACCTGCTTATGTTCTTTTTGACTCTGGAGCTTCAATTCATTTGTCTCCACGTCATTTGCTAAAAGTTTGAAAGTCAAACCATGTTCTCAATCCTTTGCTATGTCTGTTGCTCTTCCAAACGGTGAATCAATTTCATGCGATGTCCTATATAAGAATTGTTCAACCTCATCAACAATGTAATTTCTCGTTGACCTAGTCCAGTTTGATTAACCGACTTATATGTTATATTAGGTATGAATTGGTTATCCAAACACAAAGCCGACATAAATTATCTTAACCATGAAATAACCCTTAGTAAACCAGACGGAAGTAAGGTATCTTTTCGAAGATAAAAACCAAACCCAAAATCGTCTCAACCTTAAAAGCCTTCAAACTTCTCATGACTGGTTGTCAGGGATACCTTTGCAACATGGTAGACCTAACGACCCCTGAACCTTCTTTGTCTGAAATTCCCATAGCTTGTGAATATCCTGACGTATTCCCAGAAGAGATACCTGGCATGCCCCCACAAAGAGAAATAGATTTTAGCATTGACTGATTCCAGGATCCGCTCCCATATCCAAGGCACCTTACAGAATGGCACCAGCAGAGTTGCAAGAATTAAAGAAGCAACTAGATGATTACTTGAGAAAGGGTATATTCGACCTAGCGTCTCACCTTGGGGGCACCGGTGTTATTCGTGAAAAAGAAAGATGGAAGCTTGCGATTATGCATTGATTATCGTGAGTTAAACAAGATCACCATCAAGAAATAAATATCCACTCCCCGATTGATGACCTTTTCGATCAGCTACGAGGTGCCAGCACTTTCTCGAAGATTGATTTGAGATCGGATACCACCAACTCCGAATCAACCCGAAGATATCTCGAAAACTGCCTTTCAGAACTCGATATGGTCAATACGAGTTCACAGTAATGCTCGGGCTGACCAATGCTCCTGCTGTTTTTATGGATTTGATGAACCGAGTTTTCAAACCCTACCTCGACAAGTTCGTAGTAGTGTTCATTGACGACATATTGGTGTTTTCAGAAGTTCGAGTGAACATGAAGAGCACTGAGAAAAGTATTGGAGGTATTAAGGGAGAACAAGTTATATGCAAAGTTGAAGAAATGTGAATTCTGGTTTAAAGAAGTTGCCTTCTTAGGGCACATTATTTCAGAGAACGGAATCTCTGTTGACCCACAAAAGATAAAGGCTATAATGGAATGGCCTAGACCCACTAATGTCACAGAAATCCAAAGTTTTATGGGTTTAGCTGGATCTATCGAAGATTTGTCCAGACTCTCCAAAATTGCTTTACCCATAACCCGATTAGTGAAGAAGTCTGTCAAATTTGAATGGAGCAATGAAAGTGAAGCAGCTTTTCAGGAGTTGAAGAAGCGTCTTACCTCCGCCCCTGTTCTCACCCTCCCATCTGATAAAGACGGCTTTGTGGTGTATAGTGATGCCTCCAAGCATGGATTAGGGTGTGTCTTAATGCAAAATGATAAAGTTATAGCCTATGCTTCCCGACAACTAAAACCACACGAACAAAACTACCCAACCCATGATCTTGAATTAGCAGCGTGGTGTTTGCTCTCAAAATATGGCGACACTATCTCTATGGTGTTCCATGAAAATCTTTACAGACCACAAAAGTTTCAAATATATTTTCACACAAAAAGAGCTAAACTTGAGACAACGTAGATGGCTAGAACTCCTCAAGGATTACGATCTCGACATTTGATATCACACTGGAAAGGATAATGTTGTGGCTATGCCTAAGCCGAAAACCCCGCTTAAACACCATCCTAACCCTACCCAAAGCTATCCAAAGGGATCTATGGAAGATGAAAGTTGAGATCATTCAAGGGAAAGAAAGCACGTTTGAATGCATTGGAGTTAAGGCCGACGTGTTGGAAGAAATAAAGGAGGCACAAGCGAAGATATGGAGTTAGAGAAAACAAAGGATGATGTGAAGAAAGGGAATCACCAGGATTTGTGATTCAAGAAGATGGTACTTTGAGATTCCAAGGAAGGCTATGTGTTCCCAATAATGAGTCGTAAAAAGAAAATTCTAGAAGAGGCCATAATAGTCCTTCTCGGTACACCGGAGGAAACAAGTTGTATAAAGATTTGAAGCAAACATTCTGGTGGAGTAATATGAAGCAAGAAGTTGCAGAATTTTTTCAAGTGCTTGACTTGTCAAAGAATAAAGATCGAGCATCAGAGGCCTGCAGGATTGCTACAACCATTAGATGTTCCCACTTGGAAATGGGATTCGATTTCAATGGATTTTATTATGGGATTACCACCATCATCTAGAAGCATGAATTCTATTTGGGTGATTGTAGATAGATTGACAAAGTCCGCTCATTTCTTGGCTATAAGGAATAATTGGAGTTTGGATAAGCTAGCGGAGTTGTATATGAACACGATTGTCAGACTACATGGAGTTCCGAGTTCAATTGTGTCTGATCGAGACTCCCGATTTCAGGCGAAATTTTGGAAAGAATTGCAAAAAGCTCTTGGCACCAGACTTGACTTTAGTACTGCTTTTCACCCGGCAACCGATGGTCAGCAGAACGAACAATTCAGACTCTCGAAGACATGTTGAGAGCATGTATGTTAGATTTCCAAGGAAGCTGGGAGAATATTTGCCACTGGTGGAATTTTCTTATAACAACAGCCATCAAGCTAGCATCGGGATGGCACCTTATGAAGCACTCTATGGACGACGGTGTAGAACACCCCTCTGTTGGAGTGATATAGACGAAGCTAGAATGATTGGGCCTTACTTGATACAAGAAACAACTGAAAAAGTGCGATTGATTCAAGCAAGGATCAAGGCTGCTCAGAGTCGACAAAAGAACTATGCAGATCGACGAAGGAGACCACTAGAATTCATGGTGGGCGATCATGTCTTTCTGAAAATCTCACCTACTAAAGGTGTCATGAGATTTGGACAGTCTGGAAAACTAAGTCCGAGGTATATCGGCCCATACGAGATTTTGGAGCGAGTCAACGAAGTGGCTTATCGTTTAGCGTTGCCAAAGATTTGGATAGGTTCACAATGTCTTTCATGTATCAATGCTGAGAAAGTACATACCAGATCCTAATCATGTAATTAGACACGAGCCCCTAGAGCTTAGAAATGATCTAACTTACGAAGAAGACCAATCGAAATTCTCGATCGAGAGAAAAGCAACTTAGGAATAAAGTAATCCCTATGGTAAAAGTCTTATGGGCTAACCATTCGTCGTCAGAAGCCACTTGGGAAGTAGAAGATCAGATGAAAATGAAATACCCCCACCTATTTGCTTAAATGATAATTTTATAAGGTTATTCATAATATGCATGTGAATATGTGACTTGGAAATTATGTGCTTGTATGTATATATGAGTTAATGAAAATATGATTATTGGCTATCATTACTAAGTTTCGAGGACGAAACTTTTTCTAAGGGGGAGAGGATGTAATATCCCGAAAATTTAAACTCGCCTAAATTAAATAATAATAATTAGTGGTTAAAATTTTCCTTTAATCATAAGTTATTATTGAAATTTTGTTACTCTATAACCACATAATGATAATTAAATCGTTAAAGTTACAAATAATAATAAAGTTATGTTAGATTAAACATTAACAATAAATTAGAGTAAGGAAACAAAGTAGTTAACAAATTAGATACACTACTAATCCAATAATATTGGAACAACTTTGTTAGTATTTGAAATTAAAAAAAAGGGAAAAAAGAAAAAGAAAAAAAAAAAGAAAAAGAAAAAAAAGAAAAGAAAAGAAAACAGTAGAAATTGTTTTCATCAACATTCAACCCATTTTTCATTTTTCCTTCCCAAACAACCCGACAATGGATTTTGACCCATGACAGAATTTTTTTCACATAAACAAACTCAATTGCAATTAGAAACTTCAATTCAATTCAAATCCACCTGAAAATCTGATTTTTATACCAAACCCACCCATGAACTCTAACTCTAAAATGGATTATCCTTGCTCAATCAAATCATATTCATAGAAAATTCATTTCTCAACCAAAATCACCCAATAACCCATTTTTGGTAATTCAATTCCATCAATTCATTTGGGCAGAAATTGAAACTCAACTATGGCTATAAATAGCCATGTTCATCTCCTCAAACCATTCACTCAAACCACTTGAGTCTTCGCCGGAAACCCACTAAACCTCGCCGGAAAAAGCCACCCAAAAACTCCCCAAAGCTTCTGTTTTTTTTTTCTCCTCTGTTTCGGGTCAGCCACCGCAGCCCCACCGCGGCGCCGCCGCATTCCTGCGCCTCCTGTGCGCCACCACCACACCTAACCACGTCGCCTTTTCCTCCTCTCCCTGTACCTTCGCTCGCCTTCTTTTCTCTCTCTCGCCCCATCTCTCTCTCGTGTTTTCTCTCTCTCTCGTGCGCCGACGAACTCACGCACAACGCCGAAATCTTGCTCCGACGAACCGCCGAATCCCGCGCCCCAGCCACGCTGCCGTGCCGCTGCTGCCGGAGCTCCAGTGCACCGCTCCACTCCCTTTTTTTTTCCCCTGTTCTTGGTCTGCTCACTAAGGAGAGGTATGAAGAAACCTCTTCATGTTTTCTGTTTTAAAACTTTGGTTTCTTTTGTAGTTTGAGCCCAAGTGTAATTCATTAATATGGGCCTAAGGTGTGGTTTTAGTTTTAATTAAACCAATTAATAAAATTCATATACTTAGTTTGTTAAGTTTAATAGATATTTCATAATTGAGTTGATGAATTGTTCTATAAACTAAATAAATATAGTTGTGTAACACTCGTTGTCAAATTATTCTGGTAATCTAGAAATAATAAATGAATATTAGTAATTTATGATTAGTTGGGCTACGATAACTTTAATTATTATAAATTGTTAAGCTAATTTACTTATTAAATTGAATAAGATACCTAGTAGTATAAACAAATGATGAGTTTAATTATAATTCTATTAACTGAAGTAACGTAAGCTTAAATAATAAATATATGTAGCGACAACAACAATCTTCGATAATAAAAAGGATTAATAATAGCTAAAGGACAATTGTTAAAATAAATCAAATATTTATATTTTGTCGTCATTTCATGGTTAGATTAAACGGAAAGGATATTACAGCCTCCCCCGGCTTTCAAGTTATTACGCAGGAACCGAGGTAACATCTATTGCTAACACCCACGATCCCCTTCGAAATGTGTTTAGAAATGATGTTTAATTATTATATGTTAAGATTTTCGTGTGATTTTTATATGGATTGTGGGATTAAATTGTTTTCGAATGAGTTTCGTAAATGATGATCTTATGAGTTATTGATGCTCAAGTATGATTCATGAAAGATCTATGGCTTATGCCGATGAATGCTAAACGAACGAAACATGATAAATAAAAGTGAAAGAGGTTCTGGCAGTATAATGTTACGCTTATCTACTTTATGGTCGTGCACGTACCTTCGCACCCGCCGTACACCCGAAAAGGGAGCTGGGCTCCTTGAGGGGTACCGCATGCTATTTTGGTGCGAGCGGTGTATCCAAAAAGGGAGCGGGGCTCCTTGAGGATCATCGCATGGTGGTGTATCCAAAAAGGGAGCTGGGCTCCTTGAGGATCATCACATGGTGGTGTACCCAAAAAGGGAGCTGGGCTCCTTGAGGGTCATCACATGTCTATACTCGCCAGTTACCAAGCTAAAAGATGAAAAGATAATGGGAACTTATGAAGTATCAGATGCTATTTATAATTGTTTACTTTGCTATTATTTCATTACGAATTTGAAATATGTTTTACTATATTCTCTTCTCCCTGTTTGCAAATAAAATGAATTGAAATGAATTTACGTTGTTAGGGTAGTATGTTACTGAGCTTCGGCTCACGATGTTGC
Source organism: Beta vulgaris subsp. vulgaris (assembly GCF_026745355.1). Lineage (NCBI taxonomy): Eukaryota > Viridiplantae > Streptophyta > Magnoliopsida > Caryophyllales > Amaranthaceae > Beta > Beta vulgaris. The sequence continues at coordinate 6,866,837 of NC_079202.1, read as the reverse complement.
TTTTGGTTTTAGGTACTATGAAGATGACGGGATGGCGTAGAAGTGAGGATGGCCAACTACTTTACATTATGAAAACTATATTGGTTATGTAATCTAAATCTATGATCACTAGAACACGAACTTAGTTTAACTATAACTACGTAATCATCTATGCTTATATTTATATTAATATATTAAGATGCTTATTTTAATGATCATAATATGTTTAGCGTCATGAACGAATGTTTGCCTTGTATTTTCTCGAACGGAAAATACGGCAGTAGCGCACCGACCATCTAAGTTCCGCTGCCAATAATTGATTAATTAACTTAAAAATGATGTTTAGAGGTCGGGGCGTTACAATATTGATGCGGTTTCATTAAACACCCGCAGCAATATACTCTTATTTTCTTATAAAACAAGACCCGCGACCCATTAGGGTTTTTCTCGAGACTTCCTACACACCCAGCCGTTTTAATTCCTCTTCTTTCACTCTCCTCTTCCTCAAGCTCGACTCGTCCTTCCTCTTCCTCACTCTTCTTTCCTCTCTCATCCTTCCTTTCACCGGCCGTTCGTCGATCTCTCCTCTTCCTTACGCTCGACTCGTTGTTCGTCGACTCTGATGCTACTTCGTCGGCCGTTCGTCGCTCGACTCGCTCCACTCCTCGTTCGCACCCCCCTCTCTCTCCTCAACGTCATCAGCAACAACAACAACAACAACAACGTCGTCGGCCGTCCGGCACCAGCCTCGCTTGCAACAACACGTTCGACTGCTTTCTTTTGACAGTTGGAGTTTTAACATTTGTTTTCCTCAGATTTAAGATGGGTGTTGACAGTGGTGATATTTGTATTTTTTTTTCGATTTTTAGATGTTTATTTTGTATTTGTAATATATTTTCTGTTTTTTTTTTGTTTTGCTTATTTTTATTTTTGATTTATTAGTGTCACTTGATTTTTATCTATATTTTAATTTTCTCATTGATATCTTGGTTTAATTTTCTCATTGATGCTACTGTTTCTTAGATATATCATTGTATTTTCTTAATTTTATAGTTTCTTATGTTTTTAGTTTTTAATTTGTTTTTGTCTGTTATATTTCAGTTTTGATTTTGTATTGGGTGTTTTTAACAGTGAATTTTTGTAGTTATAAACATATTATAATGGTACTAAAACTACAAAAAAATTTATGCTCGAGAAATTTTTTTAAAAAAATGTTTTTACTACCCAGCGTCCATTGCTGCGGTTTCAGGAAGAAATCGCAGCAATATGCCTATTTTTTTATTATTAAATACATCATATTACTGCGGTTTCCCTAGAAAATCGCAGCAATATGCCGTATTATTATGATGTAAAATATTAATATTGTTGCGGTTTTTCCCATGAACCGCAGCAATATGTTCAAATATTGCTGCGGTTTTTAACCGCATCAATATAATAATTAACTCTTGCTGCCCCCTTAATTGCTGCGCGCCCAAAATCGTAGCAATAGGCCACTTTTTGACCGTAGCAATAAGCATTTATTTTACTAGTGAATACAATTGCCCAATCTATCCCTATTTATGTGATGAGTGTGTTTAACTTACCTTGCTCTCTCTGTGATGAATTACACTCCCTTGTTGCTCAATTGATAAGGTTAAAAGAGTGGTGAAAGAAAGGTCCATTGGGTAAGTAGCTTGGAAGAAGTTGTATCTACCTATCTAAAATGGAAGGGGAGTTGGGTTTTAGAGACTTCAAACTTTTTAATTAGGCTCTCCTAGGCAAGCAAGCGTGGAGATTGTTGAGTAGGGATGATAATCTAGTCCAGATCATCCGACCCTAGTCCGCCCCGATCCGAGGCAAAAAATTCGGGTCGACCGAGAAAAAAATAATCTGCATCTGACTCCGAGTAGGAATAGGGTCAGAGTCAGATCTCATAAAACATCTGACACCTTCGACCCGACTCCGACTGATGTCCGACTCCGACATCCGACTCCAACTTTGAAGCAATTAGTCTTTTTTTATTATTATTAATGTATAATGTATGTATACTCTCATTTTGATTTTTACTTTAAGGCAATTGGTCTTAGTTTATATTCAAAGGCGTTTCTATTAAAGGAAAGATGCGTAGGTGGAGGTGCCACATGACATGACAGTACTCTCCAATGTAGTATGTATGTGTCACGTGACATAACTTTATGTTTTATGTACCTTTCTTTTTAATCATGTATTTGCCTATTTGATTTTATGTGCTTAGTTAAATTAAATTATTGTCATATGAATATATGATTGTTACCACTTACTCCCTCCGTTTCCTAAAGATCTTCCCTTTTTCCGTTTAAGTGTGTTTCCAAAAGATCTTCCCTCTTCTACTTTATTCCTTATTTGAATTTTTTCCCCTTTTTACCCTCTCACGTCCCTATCACATAGTCCACCATTACAATATTAATCAACTAGCCTTATATGCACGCGATGCGTGCGTCAATTTAAAATAGAGTCTTATATTCACTTAAAATGCAAAATTGCAATGGAAAACGATTCTTATATTGTTTATTTTCTTTTGTAATTTTTATATTCCATTAGATCATTAAGGGTAATTTAGTATTTTTAAACGGGGACACCATCTTCCTCCCCCTCCCTTATAATATATATATATATATATATATATATATATATATATATGGTTGGGTTGTAGTGAGAACCCTCTTATTGTAAGAACCGTGAGAACCACTAAAAATGAGCAAAAACTTTCTAAAATGAGCAAAAAAAAAAGTAACAAATGAGCATAAATATAAAATGAGTTGAAAACATTAAGTTATCAAAAACGTAAAATGAACACACACACACACACACACACACACACACACACACACACACACACACACACACACACACACACACACCACACACACAACACACACACACACACACACACACACACACACACACACACACACACTAGTGGAAAAATGAAGAAGGGCTGCGTTTTTAGGTAAAAGCGCAGCCCTTCTAAGCTAGAAGGGCTGTGCTTTTACCTAAAAAGCGCAGCCCTTCCTACCAAAAAAAAATAAAAAAAAGTTTTTTTTTGACATTTTTTTACTCATATTCTCATATTTTCTGAAATTATACAGAAGAGAAACAAAACGAAAATGAAAATACTCAAAACAAAAAAAAGAACGAAATGAAAATGAAAAAAAGGAACAAAAACTAATATACAGAAGAGAAGAAATTATAGATCAAAACAAAGAGAAGTATACAAGAGCATCAATGAAAACAAAGATGAAAATACAAGAACATTAAACAAAAGGAAGATGAAAATACAAGATCAATCAAAACAAAGAGAAGTATACAAGAACATTAATCAAAACAAAGAGAAGTATACAAGAACATTAATCAAAACAAAGATTAAGAAATTATAGATCTGAAAATACAAGAACTACGTCCAAACATTAACCTAATAATGTTTAAATACATAAAAACAAAACCCTAATACATAATTAAGGAAAAAAAAATTCGGAAATACTTAAAATGCCTATTTGGAGCCTTAAACGAACTCGGATGGCTTAAAAAGCCTAAACGTCACGGCGTAGCGGTGTGTTTGACTCGTTGGCCCGTTCCACTTCCGAAAAGGTATCACAATAGGCAATCGGACTCCGTCGGCATGATTCGTGCAAATCATTTCAGGCTTTTTGTAGCAACTGTTCTGGGAGTTTTTGAGAGAGAAGAGAGGATGAGAGAGAAGGAGGAAAGGGAGGAGGGTCGTGAGAGAGGAGAGAGAAGGAGGAAAATGGATGAGGGACATGAGAGAGGAGAGAGAAGGAGGGATAATATATTTGAAGCCCGCTCAATATTTGAAAGCTCGCGATTTTTTTATTTCAAATTTTTTTAAGAAGGGCTGCGCATTTCTTCAAAAGTGCAGCCCTACTTAGTCAGAAGGGCTGCGCTTTTTATAAAAGTGCAGCCCTTTACTTAGTAGGGCTGCGCTTGTAGAAAAAGCGCAACCCTTCCTCCGCAACCCTTCCTTTTTTTCCCCTAGTGATATTTATAGTAATACTCAATAATCTAATGCTAATATTAGTGTACTTCCACTCTTATTTTTTAAAAATTCTCTCAAATTTTTTATAACCTCCCTTATCAAATCATTACACCATTAAGTTGCATCGGTTATGTTCTTACAGATTACCTTAATTGCAAAAATACGATCATTTTATAGTCTTGATAAATGACTATATATATGTACTCTATCAAAATTGAGGGTTATACAAATAAATAATTTATGTTATAACAATTTACTATGTAAATTATTTAAAAAGAATTGAAAGATTATTTACTCAACACACATATAGCTCTTTTTTTCAAACAAATGTCATGCTGCCACATGTATTCTCACATTCTGCATACAATCAAATGAGACATTAAACAATAAAAATGTTTGTTTTAAAACTCAAACTCTTAACCTCTCGTTTGATATGTTAAAGCACTAACCAATTACACTACAATACTCAATTTGTTATTTTTGAGGGAAAAATTATATAAAGACAAAATAATATATTTTTATTTTTGAAAAACTTTAAATACACATTGATAGATAATCCGGAATGTATTACTCGACACCAACTAGTTATTGTCCAAAAATGAAAAAAGACAATAACCCATTCGAGACTCGGGAGAGCAAAGTTACAAATGGCTTTTCTTAGGTGAGCTAGGCTTGACCCTGCAGCAGAAGGCCCACGTTTTTTTATCTGATTCATGCAAAGAATCAAAACATGATCGTAACATCTACCAATTGCTGTCTTTTGTTTTATTTTTTCTGAAAGCAATTGCTGTCTTCATCAAAGAAAGTCGGCATATCAATTATCAATAGATTATCAATATTACGGATCCTAGGCCTCTTTTCTTTTTTCTTGTTAGTGGAATTTGAATTTTTTTCGAAACAGAAACTCGATTTTCTTCGGTATAAGAGTCAAAATTTGAACATTATATATGAAGTATAATTGTTTTCATTTGCAAAATTTGATTGGTTTAGTTTCTGTCACTTAAGTCTCTCACCATTATTTTTGTCTTTTTTTAACTTTTCAAAGTTAAATTCTATGAACAAAATAGAAATTTTATTGAATTTATTTATGATTTTTAATATTATAATTTTTTTGTTTATTTTTGAATTAAGTACAACTTCTAAATTCTAAACACTATAAAAAAAGTAAACAATTTTTTTCCTTGTCTAGCTTCTAAATACCGATTTCACTACAAATACACCCTATTTTTATCGTGACCCACCATTAATTGTGAATGGTTCTTGATAATAGTGATTTATAAGTAACTTTTTGTAAATGTTTTTGTATGTATTGACGTTCTAGGTTATTAGTTTTAGTTTGTATGTTAATTTTAAGTTTTAATAAAGTTTTCCGATTCTTTGAGTGATTTGCGTGATTTTTATAACGTGATTTTCTCAGTTGTATGAGTGATTTGTAAAGTTTCTTCTTTTAATTGATTTGTGAGTAAGTGTTGTAAATTAATTTTTGGTAGTTTTCTTTGAGTACCAATTTTGATTTTGACATTCCTTTTGTAATTTAGAAAGGGAGGGAGGACAAAAATAGGCATTTCAAAAGAGGACACCATTGCTCCCCCCCTTCCTTTATATAATAGAGATATGGGTAAAAACTATGTGATGCTTCCGCGGTTGCGCCAGGCTATCAGCCTATCAGTGGAGGTGCCGCAAAATTGGTGGATTTGGATTAAAATCCGTTTTGAGTGAATTGAATTGATTTGACATCAGGAAAAACTTAGTTTATTAAATAGATAGTTTATCCACTACTAATAAAATTTAATTTATGATGGAATGCAACTTAAGACTAACAATTATTTGTTTATAAAGTTTATTAGGAGCGCGTAATTAGCCCACTAAATAGATGTAGTTAATTATTAGTGTAACTTGAAATTGTTAGAAAAAAAGTTTAACTATTTACATTTTGATTTTTGGTTCTTGTGATCGTTAAAAAGGGACAAGGTAAAGAATAGGTACTTAAGCAATTAAGCTTATAAGATTAATATATTTTTTAATTCTCCTATGTCAAATAACTCACACGTGCACGATGAGGGGTTCAATGCTCCTCTCGAGCCTAAACAGCTTAAATAAGGCACTCATCTAAACCAATAGCTTTTTGTTATTAGTTGTAAGAATAGTAGAGACAAGAAGCGAAAAGCCCACTAGTATAGCCCATTTGACATTTTATCCTCAAATTTTTGATTGTGACAAGAGTTTTGATCGGCTTAAATTACAAAGTAGATATTCGATTTAGACAAACATAATAATATATAATCACACAGTCACACTTGTTCTCAACAATCTCCTCCCAAGTGTGAATTCATTATATATATCCTCTTATCAAAAGTAAGATATAGTTTAATTTATTCTCAAATAATTTTGCATGGTCTTTTAAAAAGAAACGAATATATTATATTCTTTTAGATTACGAGGAACGAGGTTAACAATAATTCTATAAGTTCCATTCAATTTACATTAAACAAGTGTATTTCATAACACAATTAAAACATAAATTACCGGTGTATACATTAAAATTTTCCCTCCTAAACTTATAGTCATAGAAGAGGCAACTTCTAGCAATAGATTTAATAGTCACCAAATGTCCTTTTTGATATATATAAATAATACATAAAATTCATTTATAGTGCAACACACCATATTCACGAGAAGTCGAGGACACATTAGTCAGTAGTCAGTACAAATTCAGCCGTCCTCAACTTCATCAAGTCACATACATATCATATGCTTGTCAAACAATACACAAAATTCCATTGTAGTGGAGGGAAATTCCCATCATTATTCATAGTGACGGGTTGAAGAATGTAACTTGCCACTCATATCATTCCACAAAAAATTAAAAATATTATAGAAAAGGCAAGCATATTACTTCAGCAAGCTTGGCAACATGCTATATCATCAAATATGGCATTAATCAAATTACATCAGCTGATGCAAATAGATCAGTACAGCATTGAGCATAGTGATTAGTGGGACAGGACATTACCAGGATAAGAGTTTACATATATGATTAATTATGCTTTGCTAGTGCCTTCACACTATGAAACATGGATAAGAGATTACATATTGTTATGATTAGTTAGGCTAGTTAATTTGCAACTGGTGCCTTTACAAATTCTAGTGTAATATTATAGCAAAAATGTGAGAGATAAAAAAAAAATAAACATAATCAAGAATAATATATTTTACATGATTAATTAATTTTGCGTTAGCTTTGTTTATAGACAGATGAGAGAAGGGTCACTTGAATGAGTAGATTCAAAGCGGCCCAATTCAAATAAAATTTAAAATAAAATGTAATTTTAGAGCATGTTCAGCGTGACATATATTTGCGGCATTTTCATTATTACTTATGACGAATCCAGGAATTTACGAATTGTGGGTAACTATCTAATACTGATTATGTAATTGTCCAACCCATGATTTTTTTTTTTTATAAAAAACTACTTCAAATAAAATAACTTTTTTGACTAATCATAGTTCATATTCCAATAAAACTAGCTAGTGTTTAGGCTCGGGCGATACCTTGGGATTTTTCTGTGTTACAATTTAATAGTACTTAAATAAGTCATCTTATACTCATTTAAAAGAGTCATCTCATTCATTATAATGGATTTCAAAAGTTTTCCATTCATATACCATCATTAATTTTGATTAAATAAGGAATTATAATATGGTGGAGTGATGGTTGGATCTCTTTCTATTATGCTTGAGGTTGTGGGTTCAAATCTTCACATTAAAAATGCTTTTTTTTTTTTACTATATGAAAAGGACGTGGATAGAATGTTATTGAATGATGGATGGTGACACGGGGCATATATACATTTTTAGGAATATTTTTTAATATATTAGTATAGATAGTACCTAAAAAATGTTACAGTTGTTTCTCAACGAGTTTTCATATTTTGATACCCATTTACAATATCATCAATGTTAACCTTTAAACACAAATATCTTGCTTGATAATAATCAAGCAATCATTTAACAATTAATCTCCCATGCTATTACACAATTTATCTTTTACTTGTGTCATGCCGGAAAATGCTCTTTCTATAGTTGTCGTTGCAACGGAAAGAAGCAATACATACTTCAAAAGCAAGCAAACCTGATATTGACTTTTAGATTTCCCCTCTCAACCAATTTCATAGAAAGCTCATTAATTTTCAAATTCCAAAATCTTTCATCCTCTCTAACAGAGACTATGAAATTCTCAAGTGAAAATTTAAAAAACGTCAATTCACTGCTTGAAAAATCATTCAGATAGAATTTGGCAAGTTCAATCAATTTTCTCTTGTCAAAGGAAGAAAACCAGTTACCATGATTAAAGCAAGACATACATTGAAGTAGTTGCTTAGTTATCTCTGGAGATCGAATTTCAAGTTCTTGTAATTGCAGATCAATGACGCTTAGAAAAACTTCAACTCGAAAATGATGAAGATCATTTGTCACTTGTAGAGTCTCACCTCTAAACATCCTCTTCCAGGGACAAGATATCTCTCCTCCATACTTGGAACCTCAATTTCATATATCTCCATAAAATAGGTCACTTTCTCCATATGTGAATCCAACCCTTCATCTCTCGACTTTTGCAAATTAGACTTGGTTATATCAACCATCGCCATTGCATTTACAATATCTTGATCATGTTTTTGAAATGTCTCATTTAACTCATTTGTAATTCCAAATATACAGACCATCAATTGTCCCACAAACACAAAATCAAATGGCATCAACAAATGTGTAATAGATTGTACTTTATTTGATCAATTGTATCGAAAACACTTCCAAATTTATGAAGAATTACAGGATATAAATCGAGAACATTCAAGAATATTTTGAAGTGAGATCCCCAACGAGTGTGACAAAGTCTACCTAAGCCGCATTCTTAATTAAAGTCTGTCCTGTTTCAAGTTCACCCAATGATACTGCTTCTACAACTCGTTGTGCTTGTTTATCTAGAAGAAATTCTCTCCTCTTTGGTGAACCTCCCACAAATTTAAGAGAGGTTCAAGCACATCAACAAAAAGCTAAACATAATTTGAATTCTTCTTAGCAATGGCAACTTGTGTCAACTAAAATTGATGTGCAAAGCAGTGTCACTACTACATTAAAAGGCAAAGGCAACACACAAAAATCGTTGCGATAGGCCCAAAAGTCGTTGCAGTAGACCTATTGCAACGGTTTTGAACCGTTGCATTTGAAGGCGTTGCAATAGGCCTAGTGCAACGACTTTTGGGACCTATTGCAACGGCTACCACAAAGCCGTTGCAATAGATGTAAAGAGTCGTTGCATCACCTATAAGGTCTATTGCAACGCCTCTGTATCTATTGCAACACCATCTGATAGCTATTGCAACGACCGTAATATTCATATTGTGTCCCATTTTGGCTTCTATAGCAACGCCTCTGTATACATTGCAACACTATCATATAACTATTGCAACGCCTTTATGACAGAATTTTTTTTTTTCATTTTTTGTGGGGATATTGCAACGATATTACTATAACCTACCGAAAAATATTACAGCCTGGATATAAATTAGTAACGATGCAACAAATGCAAAAATACTCTTGAAATGCCAAAAATAATTGTCATATCCGTATTATAATTTCCAAAACTAATTAAATTAAGAGTATACATGACAAATCCTAATTAACGAAAATTAATGTACTTAATCAAACCCAACTAATAAATATTTGTTTTAGTACCACAAATACTTCTAATAAGTACAAATAGATCATTTTCCTTCTAACCACCAAGTACCGCATCACTATAATATAGCTAACTAAATCTGGCCCGTAGTATGTATAGTGAGACGTCTACGTTTGATCTCCTCCAGTTGGTTCATCATTCACCTAAAAATTCAAACATTGTAATAGTTAGTAAACGTACACCATCAACAACATAGAAAAAAAGAGAGAAAATTACAGTACTCCTATTATGTCCTAATCTAGCATGAAGAGTATCTAAAGATAATTTATGTGAGGTATTGACTGCAATAGAGATAAGATAAGAATGAATGAATTGAATGGAAGGACCAGCCATGAAGACATTCAAAAAATACACACCTCCAACCTTATTACCAAAAGCAAGTTTCTTGTTGACAGATAGGATAAGAGAGTGACCTTAACTCAAAAAAGAAATGATAATTACATATTCCTTTGGACACCACAAAAGTTAGATGGGAAGTCGAATATAGAAGTAAGAAACTACAAAGCTGCGCTAATCATATTAATTTAGCTAAGGCGTATGAGCATAATTAAGCACCAAAACATGTTTAAGATAACTTACTATAGACATTCATTAACTAGTCATATATAGACAAGTTGGTGCATCAATATTTAACACACGCAAACATACAAAAGAAACAAAAAGTAATCTCTTTAGCTGATTCGGACCAGCTCATTTGCTTCATATAAGGTATGCATTAGGGAGAAAGAGTCCAGGAAAAAACCACAAAATGTCAAGAAAAGGGGGGATAAAACTCAACATCAGTGCCATCTCCATAAATAACATTCTCACCCCATCACAACCCCCGCCAAACTAAAAATCAGGAAAAAAGAATCAGAAAATAGAAGAAATGAATAGAAAGCCGAAATGCAAACAAGCAAAAGCCATCATTAGAGAACATAGCTGCAGCAGCAATCAGCACCTAGTGATGACAAAAATGATCCATTCCACTATCCTGAAATTCCCCAATACTTGCAGCTTACATCATCAAAATTTTCACCTTCAACTAATAGAATTATAGTTCACTCAAGATCTGCATCCAGGATCCATCTAAAGCAGAGCACTATCTTGGATAACAATTTTCAAGTCATGGACACGAAGCTACATATGAATGTGGGCTACACTAGTATAAGAGTTTATGGATGAATAATGATATCAATCTGACACTGCAATGAACTACAACCCAGTACCCACATACAGAAAGTTCTTTCCCAATGAGCTCTCACACAACAAACATATTTCCAGAAATTTGTTTATAGATAAAATCCAATCAGACTATGTGAGCACAGAAAAAGAACGAACCCTGAACGCCTTCCATATACACCACAACATATTAATAAAGGAAAGTGAAAAGCATTTCAGAAAGAGATTGTATGATATCCTTGAGTCTTGTCTACTTGGGCTCGTTTATAGGTATAGAAGATTACGCCTATAGAAACTTCAACAGCTAGGCTAACATGCAACAGTTACTAAATCAGGGTCAAGTGCATTCAGTAAGTGACAAGCAAAGTCTAAACTCTCCAAATTCAAGCTATTCACATTAAGATGTACTTCCTCAATAGGACAGGTCGGCTGCATGATAACGGAACACTACTAACAAGATGAAAGCAAACCATATTCTTGAAATTATACTCTTCACAACCTAAAGTGGTCAACAATCTAACATAAGCTAGGAAGAGCAAAGGAAACAACTCACTTGTGGTCGTTGCCGTTGATGATACAGGTATTGCATCAGACGACGCGCACATACACCTCCAGTGTCATAAGGATTCTTCATGGCAGCAATTTGTTGTTGTTGAAGATGCTGTCTCAACTGTTGTTGTTGGTGCTGTTGCTGTAACTGAACAAGCTGCATTGGTGGCATTGCCTGCAACATTTGTTGCTGTTGTCGTAGTCTTCGCTGCTGAAGGATAACCTACAACTGTGGGTTATGGCTTTGCAACTGCATTGGATCCTGCCTCTGCAGCAACTGATGAAAAACCTGCTGCTGCAAGATATCTTCTTGCTTCACATCCAGCCGTGGTTTCTTCTGCAGATGGGATAAATTAGCAGGGTCATGGATGAATGAGTTGGGAATCCTTAAGCCCATTGAAAGCGGGAGTTGGTCTGTTTGAGATCCTTGCAATGATGAAGGACCAGATGCCCCTTGAGGATACTGCTGTTGACTCTGAATAGCTTGCTGAGAATTAGGGTCATGATGAGAACCCTGCTGCACCGCTGTTGGTCCATCTATCACAGAGGAACCAGAAACACTAATATTATTGGATGAAAATGACATTGGTGATGCTGGCAATCGTAAGTAGGATTCTGTGTTGATGTTGGCACTTCTTTGCAACTGGGGACCTCCTGAGTTTGCAGCAGTGACCAAAGAACTAGCTCCAACACTTGGCCCTGAATTTGTCACACTATTCAAAACTGTCTGATTCACGTGACCAGAATCTGGGCCTAGGTTCGAGCGCCCTGTTCCAGAAATTGAATTGGCAGAGTTCCCAAAAGACGAACTCAAGTGAGAGTTAATTACATTCTGAGACTATCCATCTCCTTGGAAAAAAAATACCAGAACTTGCTGAAGATTGAGACAGTCCTCCAGCCACCCGAGAAGGTGCCATGAGCAGCACCGACCCTTGATGGCTGGAATCCAAATAGCTCTCCAAAGCCACGCCTGACTTCCCCTATTTTCACCAAAAAATATACCCAATAAGTAGAGCTACACACAGAAACCCATAATAGAGTCCTCATAGAATACCTCGCAAACACAATAGTGGAACAGATAATGTAATCAAAACCCAACACTATAACAAACTACCCAATCCAAAATTATCAAGGAATTGATGGTTATGGAATAAAGGAAAACAAAATTATCAAAAAAAAAATCCACAATTTTTTTTTAACTTGAATGAAATATTTTCATTTCCATTATTACAAAAAAATAGAGCTGCTGCTAATACACATAATAGAGGACAAATTCAAGTAGGAAAGTCTGGAATATAGCTTGAATTATTCACTTACAATGGTTTACAGATTCATGAGCTTCTTCTACCTTCTAACTTCAAGTTTCTCTCTCTTAGAGCTTTCCACAAACACTTGGTGTGCCTATCAAAACCCACTTTAGATACAAAAAATTATGAATTGCACATAGAACACAATGAAATTATATTAGAAATTTTCATTCACAGGCTGAAAAATCTATTAAATGTTCACAAGCATTCCAAAACAACATATGCATTCGTCAATAATCTGCACCCTAATCTCATTTCCAAAAACTAGAATTTTCAGAAAATTAAAATCGCAATCCCTAATTAGAGAACAAAATAATAAAAAGAAAACTCAAATCAAATGCTAAAAATCGACATAAAGAACCCTAGAAGTCTAATGCTAAACCACAATTCAATAACTTGGAATGTGGAAAAGACTATACTCAATCAAATGGAAATACAGAATGACAAATACCAAAAACCCACACAAACTTACCGATTTCGCTGAAAGTTCAAAGAGGTGCGAGGTCGAACAGTCGCTCTCTTCGTCTTCCTATCCTTCTCTCATATACATCTGTTTGCTATTTTGTGAGAAAAAGCCAAAATTCATCTCTTTCTAATTTATGAAGCTTGCCTAGTAGTTTTTTTTGTTAGCAGCACCGTAGACTGGGTTTGAAATTTCAGAAAAAGATAGAGAGGGAAATATAAAACATTGAACGCATACTTCAAATTTCTAAAAAAAAAACGATTAGTTTAGTTGTTGCAACAATTAACTTACCTATTGCAACGGCTAGGGCCACCCGTTGCAATAGCTACCCTCTTAGTGGTGGAAGTTCTATTTCCGTTGCATTAGGCCCTTACTATTGCAACGGTAATGAAAATTTCGTTGCATTAGCTTTTTTAAGTTGTTGCATTTGATCAAAAATGTAGTAGTGTGTACAAGGTATGCTTGAGGACATTCAGCTAATATTAAAGATTTAAGGCCATTAATTGAACCTTGCATATTTCTTATCCCATCATAACCTAGGCCCTGAACTTGAGAGAAAGTTAACGAATACTCCATAAGTAAAGACTCAATAACCACATTAAGAGTCAAAGTAGTAGTAACAGGAACATACACAACACCAAGGAAACATTCACACACTTTCCCTCTTTTACCAACATATCTCAAACAAAGAGCCATTTGTTCCTTATCAAATACATCGACAGACTCATCAGCAAGAATGAAAAAAAAAAACGCCATTAAGTTCTTCAAGTACTGCTTTAGTGGTCTCTTTTGCACAAGCTTTGATTATATCTTTTTGAACAATTGGAGAAGTGAGTTGACAATTACCATAGGCCATTTGAAAACAACTTTAGAATATTCAACATCATATTGTGAAAGAAGAGTTAATACTGCAATAAAATTACCCCTATTCAATGAACTTTCTTTTTCATCATGACCACAAAAGGCAAGCCTTGTAGTAAAATCCATATGATGGTTTCAATAGAAACCTTTAAGGGCTTTCGATAGTTAGTCATGGATTCTTTTGTTTGTTTTGATAAATTGATGGTAATTCTATTCTTCTGATTTTTGAAAAATTTCATCCCAAATATAGCATTTTTGTGAGCACTCACATGTTTACCTTCATGACCTCTAATAATATCTAATCTATTCCAAGATTTGATACCATAACCAACCAAAGCATCACCTCCCAACATATGATCATCCTCCTTGAATAAATAATAGATGAAACAAAAAGCGGACATCTTTCTCAACACTGTACTCAAGCCAAGTTTTACATGTATTAAACCACTCAATATTAAATCGATGCTTTTTTTAGCCATAAGCATTTGAGGGAAGAAAATTTTTTTAGGTTGACAAGGCCCTCTTTCTTATGAAAATCAGTAATCCTTCTCCTTGTTCCCAAATCTTGTGGAAGATTGGCTATATCAAATTCACTTAATCTTTCACCATAAATCCGAGGATGAGATTGTCCATCTTGATTTTGAGGGGAATCGTGTGAAAGAGCATAATGTTGCTCACTTGCGTGGTGGGGAGGATTTTGTTCATTGGCTTGAGTTGGTGGAGAATTTTGTTCATTGGATTGAAAAAGGGAAGGATTTTGTTCATTGGATTGAGAAGGGGGAGAATTTTGTATAGAAGGAGGATTTAGAGTAGGTATTGGCGTTGTTTTAGTAAAAGAACTTAGGATATTCGATTGCATTTTCTTTCTTTCCATTATGAAATTTAAATTATAATTTTTTGAATTAATACAACAATTCAATTTATCAAGCATATCAATCAAATTCACTTAATCTATTCAAATTTAATCTCATATCAATCATTATGCATGAATACCAAATAATTTCCCATTACAGGGAAATCCTATCCATCTCCAACTAATTCCACCACCACATAAAACACATAAAACCAAAGGCTCATCGATGGCCTCTTCGAGAACCTTGCATGATAGGTCTAATTCTAAAAAGCCTAAAATAAGGGTTTTAATGCACAACTTGAATACAATCAATCAAACATTCAAAGCTAATCCAATGATCATATTTATGATTCACCAATTAGCCACTATAACAAACTATATTAAATATAAAAACAATAAATTAAAGCAAAATTGTAAGCCGTACTCAATTAAATTGTAGCATTGCAATAATAAATCAATCAGCAAAAAAATTCATTTGCAGCAAAATTCAACAATAGAACTTGCAGCAAAATTCAAACACCAAATTACCGTGCGAGTGGATTTTGTAGGCCACGCCAAACACCGCACCAAATTGAGCGAGCAGTGAGGCGAGCACTGAGCAGACGACTATATGAGCATTAAGCACCGAGCAGGTGATCACTGATGAGTTTTAAAATATGTACTACGAGTGCACGATGTCTGTTTAACAAATACGGGTCGATCCACAAGGAGATGAGTTCTATAGATTTGTGCTCAATTATTTAACTACTTAAAGAGAGGAATTTGATTGAATAATTAATAACTAAACTAGAATAACTAGGATAATTAGAGCATTTTGTTAATTCTACGGTCGAGTCTTAATAACTCTTAGATCAACATATGCTAGTACGCTCGCTCAACATAATCAGACCTACCTATTGTAATAAGCATCTAATGAGAATGATCTTTCGATTCTAACTCCTATTAGCTAAACTTAACACATGATATTGCACAATTACATGAATTAAACAAGCATATCAAATCAATAGGAAAATAATCTAATTCAATCCAAATATCGAAGAACTTTAAACCACAATCAAATAGGTATAAACATGGCTTCCCTCACTAATCCCTAGAAAAGACTACTCACTCATGATAATAATAAACTCAATAAACATAATACAAGTAGAAGAATTCATCAAATATAACAAAAAGTAAAGAGGAATACCGAATGATTGATGAACAATGAAAACGAACGAACGATCTTTATAATCTTCAAAGCAAAGAGTTATGGCCAAAGTAAAAATAGAAAACTAAGTGTTTAAACCTAAAAACACCGAATAATAGATGCCCTAATAAAAAATACAAAAAACCTAATTATAGTCTTTACAAATCCGGCTAAAAAAGCAAAAATTAATGTTTTAGAAAAACCACCCGGTCGACCGGGCCAAACCTCTCGATCGGCCGACGATGTTCTCAAACTACGACAAAGGGAGAAATTTCGCCCGATCGGGTGTGTAAGCAGTTTTGGCTATTTTCTCGCCCGGTTGGCCGGGCGAACAAGTCTCAGTGCCTGCTGTCTTTCGTGGCTCACCTAATGGGGCCAAACCGCCCGGTTAACCGAACGAGAATAATTTCTAGCTCTTTTCCTCTCAATCTTGTCCGAATAACTTGTGCAATCTCTCAGATCTTCTCTAGGCCTTATGTGATTATTAAACTCCCATTTTGCAACTTAAATAAAGGCTCTAAACGCATAGTCTGCACAAAAACATCTAACACTCGAAAACAAGTCCAAACATGTCAAACCACACAAAAATCAAGCTCAAAAGAGCTCAAATCGATCGACTATCAAAGCTAAGGGAATTGGAGTAATAATCTATATATAATAGGCACATCAAGCACCAAGAACGGAGGTAGGCGTGACTTGTGAGGCTTTCGTTGGTTGCTGCATCGTTAGTTGCAGGCGGCAACCAAGGAGGAAGAAGTTAGAGGATGAGAGAAGAAGAAGATTCAAGATCGAAGTGTAGGGAAGGAAAGCTCTGTAATATCCTAAAAACTTAAGCAGGTTTAATGAATTAATTAGTTATAATAATCACTAATTTGACTAAGAGTTAAAATTTTCTTTCTATTATGATAAACATAAATTACTAGACTTTGTAAAAAGTGGTAATTCTATTCTTTTTTTAACAAGAAAATATTAGACTTATAATTAACTATCACCAAGTTAGGTGGTTGAAAGTTGAAACAATGACTATTTTCTGATTTCATAAATTAAAAGAAAAATAAAAGTATTATAAAACTGAGAAAGTTGACTGTTTTCTTCCTCCTTCTTCATTCCTTCATTTTCATGGCAAACACATGGCACACATGCCTTCACTCTCTTCTTCTTCTTCTTCAGTCAGAATCTGTCACCAATCCCTCACCATTGCTTCTTCAAGTTAACAAATTCAGATTATTTACTTCACCATCTCCCTCCCAACCACTGATTTTAGGCTCCCAACCTCCCTTATAAATTGCCATGGAGATTCAATACCAAGAATACACCACCAACAACCTTCATCCTCTCTTCTCTCACTAACCAGAAATTCCTGTCAACAAATTACCGAAAATTGAAATTGTAACTAAAAGAAAAACCCCAAATTTTTACTCTCTCTCTCTCCTCTGTTTCGGTCCCCCCGCCCACGGAACACTCCCGTCGGCCACCTCAGGCGACGCCGGACCTGCGCTGCACCCCGTCGCACCTTCCCCTGGCCTCGCCGTCACTTGCCGGCCATCCGTCGCACCGGCACGCCTTCGCTCTATCTCCTCTTCGCTCTCTCTCACTCCTCTTCTTTTTCGCGCGACACTGCTGCACGCGCAGCACCACCGACGACCCGCGCGCGCCGAACCACCGGAAGCCAACGCCGGATACGGACGCAGCTGCTCGGAGTCGCCGCCGTTATCCGTTCGCCGGAGCTCTGCTCCGCTCCCCTGTTGTGCGGTTCATCCCTGCTCAATGAGCAGAGGTATGATACTCTTACGTTTATCTTTGTTTTTCTTATAAGCCCCAAGCCCAATTGAACCTAATGATGTATTAATTAGTGCTGGGCCTAAAAATCTGATTTAAGTACATTAAACTATTTTGTTTTGTCACTACCACTTATTGGGCTAATGGTAGATTTTCATAATGTTGAATTAAACCAATATAGACTAACTGAAACTAATTTAGTGTCCGATTAGATCATGATAGATTAGTATATTAATTAAATATAATTATTGCGCTTAAAACCAAATTCGCTTAATAAAATCACCCAACTTATTTCCTAAAATCTAGTATTGGGCTATATTTCATGATTACTAAATAAAGTTGAGTCGTTTGAAACTAATTAAAATCCAATAAGCTTGTTATTTATAATATGAGTTTAAGATATTATTATTTCAGTAATACTTAAGTTCACTTATAATAACAATATAGCTTGACTTAATAGTTTTAAGTGATTAAAATAATGTTAATGGCCCTATTATAGCTTAATAATGGACGACTAATTGGTGCTTAACTATGAACTCAAACAATAATATATTTTCGAATGGTTATAGGTTATGAAATATAGCTTTAAGTACGATGTTTAGATAATTCTAAAAGTATAACTAAAGGAGTTATTTCACCTAGTTAGTTGATTAAAGAGTCACCTTAATTAAAAAGTTGTTAACGATTAAGAAATAATGATCCTTAAGGAGACCTTTATGACGTTATAATGAACGCTATGACCTTAATAAGCGCTAACTAATATTTATGCTTAATAGCTAAATAATGAAACATTCTTTAATAAAACTATTCTTGAATAGATTAAAGAAGATATAGGATATTACAAGCCTCCCCCGGCTATCATGGTTGGTAAGGAGGAATTCAGGTAACGTCTACTGCTAACACCCACAATCCTTTTCGAATGATGTTTTATGGTATTTCGCACTACGTTGTTGATATATGGATTGTGGGATATGAAAGGTTTTATGAATATGATGATTTTTTTCGATGAAATGAAATGACTTCGATGTTTATAAAAATATGAGTATAATGACACTATGATTTTAATGATGTTTCATGATTTTGATTACAATGATGTAATGTACTTATGATATGTAATAAGAGACGAAACATGATAAAGTACAGTGAAATATGGTTCTTGGCAGTATGATACGGGCACCGCAAGTGTCACTTATGTTGTGACCGCCTGACTGTATTATGATACGGGCACCGCAAGTGTCACCTATGTTGTGACCCCCTGACTGTTTAAATGATACGGGCACCGCAAGTGTCACCTATGATGTGACCGCCTGACTGTTATGTAATGGGAGACGTCCCCTATGTTATGATGTACTAGCCAAGTTACCGAAGTAAAAGACATATGATGATGAACATGATAAAGAAGATAATGTAACATGATATGATATGTTTGTGAAATGTTTTACTTATTCTCTCCTCCCTGCTGTTTATAAATAAAATGATGTGAAATGAATTTACGTTGTTAGAGTAGTATGTTACTGAGCCTCGGCTCATGACGTTTTGTTTTATGTTTTAGGTATGGGAGAACAGTGTGGATCACTATTATACTGCGTTATGGAGATTATGTATGATTATACGAGGTTTTAGGATATTTTGTATAATGGATAAACAAGTATTTATTTTACAATGAGTAATTGTATAGTGAATTTGTAATTTTAGGCTATTATTTTATTTGTGTGCCATAACCCACATGATTAAGTTATGCTTCCGCTGACGATTAAGGTCGTGTAAATTTGTCGGGGCGTTACAAGCTCGGTATACCAATATCTAGAAAAAAAATTTAAAAAAATTCTAGGGTCATGGTGGGTCACGTGACCCACCATGACTAAGGGTAAATCCTCCCATGGGTGAAATATTGGTTTTCCTAACCTAAGAATAATTATTTCCACCCGTTTATTACCCTCATCAATCCATTGATAGCATATCACATTACCTTCTTAAACTCACACTTGTGACTGTTTTCTTTCCGATCCGTTGTGGAATCAAACACATATAATATATTAGAAAGGTATAAATTATTTATTATCATTTTCCCATTCTATTTGATCATATTTCATTTCTAACTCATAAACTAAACATCCACTTAACCTTATGGTATTGTAAAGTCACTAAAATTAAATATACATGAGATTTGATCCCAAATTTTAGATATCGCCAGTAAAATATTTACCGAACCAAGCTAAATCTCATCCACATAAATATTTTCATGTTTTCTTCGTGTAAAACTAGCTTGCCCATACGTTTTGAGTTCACCTGCCTTCATAACCTCTATGTGATCATGACATAGCATTCGACTATGAAATTGCACATACGTTTTGAGTTCACCTGCCTCTTGATGACCTCTGATCATGACATAGCATTCGACTATGAGATGATAACCATTTTTCTTCTGAATTTAAAGGACCGAACATTGTGTCCTATTCATATTCTCATGATGATGCCTTAAGCTTCTTTTTGTTTAGAAGAATTAACAAGTGGCTTTGTTGGAGATTTATAAGTATATTTCTTAGCTCCTTGTTCTCCTTAAATGACCCCTCATATTAGCATGAACCAACAACCACTTAGTTAAATATTTGTAAGGCAATAGTAGTAAAGAATGAATATAGGGGTACGTTGTGATTAGGACATACGACCAATGATATTTTTAAAATCCATCACAGTATACCACAACATCACAATTCACAATATTTAATGTTGCTATGAATCTTTCTATTTGGAGAATTTGGAAATAAGTATTGACCCATGATCTCAAACGTACCTGCAAATACAAAGAACTATGTTGTAGTCTTGTAGACAAAGCTAACTGTTTTTTTTTTTTATAATTTAGTTCATTTCATTAAAACTTAAAATAGAGTTAAAGGCATAAAATGAAGTGTCAATATTACAACATCTTGAAAGACAAATACATGAAAATGGCAACCAAAACGCTCCAAACACAACAAAAAATCCCACAACAATATCACCACTACAACAAACAAGAAACAACACCCCAACCACATTGAAGAACCGAGAAACACACAAGTGTACTGACTGAAAAACAACAAACTAAGACAACATCAAAGAACTCATGAACTCCATAAAACGATTTTGAATCAACGACACCAAATTAACCATTGGGATAACTCGCACTACACCGCCTCTTTGATACTTGAATCTCATTTTTTTTCTCCATGCTACGATTGAAACCAAGATGATTAAGCAATGGACATTGATTTTTCTTTGCTAGCCTCCGAAGAGAAGACTTCGGCACAACGTTGCTCATAATTGAATTCGGTGATAAAATTGAAACATCACTGATAACCCCAATTGAATCTAATATTGTGCCATTTTCTTTATCACAAGAAGAACCCTCATCTCCGTCAACACAAAATGAACTTCCTCCATTGATGCGCATCTCATTTGCAAATGAAAGAGCACTAGCAATGCCACTCAAACCAACACTTTCCTGCAACCTCTCCGGATTTGCCAACATCTTTTCCCTTATAACATCAACATTCTCAAAAGGGACACAGTTCAATATATTAGGTTCCTTAACATGATGAATCTCACTTTCTAAATTAGGATGACTTGAACTAATCTGCATATTTTCTAAGATGAGCATAGCATCCACTTCTAATTTAAGCTCACTATCATGAGAAGGAGGGCAAATATCATGCTGAAAAATAGAAAAGAAATCCAAACAGGCATTATGACAGTCACCATCAAAACCAACAACCTTCAATTCTTCTTGAGCAACATGTAAAAAGGCATGAACAAAAATTTTCCAAGGATTATCACTACCTAAAGCAGGGACAAAAACTGAATACCATAAACCTTTAATCTTCACACTTAACTTCAAAAACCACCCCCATCGATTACAACCAGATTGAATTTTCCACCAAAGACAACCAAATCGTCTATAATGCTCAAATTCAATCAACTTTGAACAATCTTGAAGGGTACCAGAAACCCAATCAATTAATTTAATTGGAAAATTAATCTACCTTTTCCGATTGTTGTATAACTCACGATTTTTTAAGAAACCATTACTCAACTCTAAATGAAAAGTTTTACCTTTGATTTGAATTTCCACATTCGAGCTTCGATCGAGCACCTCCCTTGACTCCTGTGCAGATTTGCAACAGCAAAACAAAAACACTCTGAAATATGGTAGAAACAGGGACAGAAGAAATTGGAGAAATTTGATTGAGAGAGGGTTTTAGAAATTAAAGCAAAGAGAAAACTAGGGAAGAGGGGGAAGAAGGTGAAGGGGCATTGATTAACAGTGAAAGGAGGATGAACGGGGGGATGACCCTGTGACGACGCACGCCGGAAAGGAGCAGCGCGGACGGCGCCACCGCAGGGAAAGCAAGGGTTTTAAGGGAGGTTGAGGGAAGGTGAACGGTCAAGAGAGAGAATGGGATTTTGTTATATAACCTCATATAGGCTTTATTATCATTGTTTATCTCTTTCCTATAAATCCTATCCATCCTCATATATTATGAAATTGCAAAATTAAATGTCTTCAAATCTTGGTGTTACTCCATGTAAAACATAAAATTAAAAAAAAATAAAAAATTTCATTGTATGAGATTTAATCCCACGACTTCAATTTTATATTTTTAAATTTTCACCACTAAACCAAGTGATTCTCCATGTTATTATCTTAAAGTAAAATATTAATAAATGAAAATTTTAATTACTCGGACATTCCCTGAGTATAAAAACTAGTTTTCCTCATAACTTGGGTATTACACATGTTATGAACCCAATTGAATTGGAAAACGATATATACAGCCTTAAGGATTGCATATGAGAAAATAAAAGTGAAAAAATAAAGCAATATGAAGCATTAATGACACTGATTGACTTGTGATTATGTCATAAATTTTAAAATAATACTATTTTAGGAAATGAATTGGATGTTTATATGCCATTCTAAAGCCCACATATATCAAGATCGAAAAAGATAAAATAAAATAAAAAAAAAGGTAATCACTTGAAAGAAAAAAAATATTTGCTATTTTACAACAAATATAAACAAGATGTTATTGACTAAAAATTGAATTTGATATTCAATGACCAATTATTTTAACCCAATTGAACTTCAATTTGATATAAGTTCCTCGTTTTTATCCTGAAATTATTACTTCCTTCGTTTCTTTTTAGATGTTACACTTTTCAAATCACGGACTCCTATGTAATTTTTGGAGAGGAGAGAGATATAGAGAATGAAAAACAAAAGGGTCCCATGTGAATATGTGATAGGAGAGAGATAGAGAGAAGTTATTACCCAAAATAAAAGTGTAACATCTTATTTAAAACTTCCTAAAATAGAAAGTGTAACATCTAAAAAAAACGGAGAAAGTATGTTAATTCGTGTAAGCCTAATGAAATCTTTAACACTATTTCGTGCAATACATAAGAAACATATTAAACTGTTTCGCGTAAATTGAACGAAATAGATTAAATTGTTTTGTGTAATTTGCACAAGATAAATTAATTTATTTCTTGTGGATTGCACGAAATAGTTTACCTGATTTTGTGCATTTCTTAATATACGACAAAGAACCCTAATTTCATGTTTCATCTAGATGGTATGAGACGCTAAAAAACCATTATTTTCTTTTTTATGCGACATCTTTTTTTGTCTAACTCATCAGTAGTCAAATTAAATTATGTTCAGGGTTTTAAAGATTTTTTTTGTAAAGCTATTGATGAGCGCATGTTTTGTGCATCTCGCCTTCATCAACACTAGCTTTCCGCACAGATATTTAGATAGTGATGACATTGATGTCATGCTGAAGATGGATTCAGTGACTCTAGATGAAGCTATGAAGATTTCCTATCAAGTTGTTTTATTGGCTATTAGTGTTGTTTCTGTTCTTGTATCTGTAAGTAGATTTCGGATCTCATGATTCAGTTAAATTTTCTTTAATTCATCTTAGGCTCCGTTTGGTAGGGCGTAAAACGTTTTTCCGGAAAACTGTTTTCCTCTATTTTCAGTTTTACATTGTTTGGTTGGCAAAAAAGTGTAAAACCATTTTCCCTTGGGGTAAAATTACTCTCTCAAGGATGGAAAACCATTTTCCTTTCAAAATGAAGGGAAAACTATTTTCCTTCTCTCTCTTGTACACTCCTCTCACTACCTCCTTACTTTCCCTTTCATTTTCCTTTCATTTCATCATTTTTTTTACATCGAACCAAACAACGGAAAACTAATTTTGGAATTGTGTTTTCCATTGTAAATTGTTTTCCATGAAAATCATTTTACACTGAAAATATTTTACGCCCTACCAAACGGAGCCTTAATAACTGTCTGACGTACGTCGTACGGCACTGAACATTAAACAAGTTGGACTGATAATTTATTCAAGAGATCCTTGCACGACCCAGTTTCAAAACCACAAAGCCAGGGCTTCAATTTTTTCGTTACTTTCATTCTAGTACAGTGTGAGTGTGTGACAAAATTGTTCAGACATTGGCATATATGGAGTAAAGACATGGTTTAGGAATTCAAGATATGGTTGCAGGGGCGGGGCAAACATAACGGGGGCCCTATACGCTCTCTTAAAATTGGGCCCTTCATATTTGGTTCATAAAAGATATTAGATTCTCAATTAAAAAAAAAATACTTTTATATTGAAAATAATATATAATTACATCATATTAAAATAATCTAAACACATCTATTGGAAAATCGCAAAAATATAGGAATATGAGTAGAAATTAATGAGAGAGAGTTAAGAGGAGAGAGAAGAGAGTAGCCATTAATGGGGAATTGGGGATTCGAAGCAACCAAAGAAAAAACCACGCGTGATGGTTGTTATTAATGTGAATAGGTGATGAGTCGGCCGTCATAATTAAAACAGCTTAAAACAGCAAAAAAGGTAAAAAAGGTAAAAAAAGGTAATAAAAAAAAATCTACTCCTAACTAGAATCGAACCCGCACCCCTTTACTCCATCCCTTACCACTTTACCACTGATCCAAATGCTTTCTTTTTGTTTTTCTTTCAAATATTTAATACATATAATATATTTCGGGGCCCCTCTATTTTTGGGGCCCTATTCCATCGCCTATACTGTATGGGCCAAGAACCGCCCCTGTATGGTTGTATCACATGAAAATGGAGAATGGAGGAAGAGGGAGCAATAAGGAGGGAGCAAATAATCTTAATCTCCCATTTATGGTCATATATCAAGAAATTGGGCAAAATTATAGGATAAAATTGAACTTCAATGTTGGATGAGAAAGGAAGAGGAAGAGGGAGAGGGAGAAAGGACAGAGGAATAATAAAGGGGGAAAGGAGTTATGAGAAAGAGGGGTATTTTTTAAAATTTAAAGGGTTATGTTTGGTAAAGGAGTTAAGCATAAAAGAGGGTACTAAACTTTGTCAAAAATTACAGTTTACTCATTTAAGTTGTAAATCTTGTAGTTTATTCACTTAAAGTACACCATTTTAACGTGACCCACTAACTTTCTCTTATTTAATTAATATAATAAAATTGACACAAGAATCTAGGAGAAGTAATGAAGGAGCGGTATTTTTGGCGCCCAAAGTACTTCTAATTGGTTGTACTATACAAAACAAAGGAAGACCAATTCAACACTTATTATATCCTCTGCAAGTGGAATAAGAGCTTCTTCCTCAAAGCTTTCATTTATTTCTCTTTATTTAGTTGAAGATAAAAATGGCATGGGAAAGCTCAACAAGCAGGAAAATTCCAATCTTTCTCCTTCCCAAGGTATATTTTTGACTACTTTTATGCACTCCTTAGATTCCTTTCTTTTTTCGGAAAGTGTTGTTGTTAAGTGAGGTTTGTTTTGTTGTTCTTATTTGTATGATATCATCAAAATGATGAGTAGGCAACTTTTTTTGTCTGATTATGTTTGAAACATGTGAGTATTGTGTAATTGTACTTCAATATTTGGTATTTATGTGAGTAGAATATCATTTGAAACGGTTAGGGATTAGGGTTTTAAAAATTTTAATTATGCTAATTTCTTTATTTTCTCCATTAAAATAAGCCTTAATTAATTTAAACCTTGTTTAAATGGAATGAAGGATTTGCCAAAGTAAGATTTTTTAAACCATTTGATTTCTTTAATTGTGCATAAGACTGACTACCCTAGATGCTGCACACCCCCTGGGGCGTGAGTAAAACATCATGTGCTTCCACATATTCTCAAAGCTGAATTGGGAAGCTAAGATGAAAGTGGAGCTGACCTACAAGAAATGGAGAATTTGGTGTAGGTTGAGGCAGCTTTGCTTTGGACAACCTTACTTTGGAACTGATTATTGATTTTAAGGTTTGGGCCCTCAATGATATAATTTACAACAATGGAGTGAATCACATGGCTTGGCTCTCCAAACTCCAAAAACATGATTGTGTATTTCGATTGCTTCCCCTGACTCTTCAAGGAGGACTGATGTGTTGTAGGTTGTGTATGTGGGAGGTTATGGGTAGGCAAATGTAGTTTTTTGGGTTGGTAGCTGCCTATTGTTAAGCTTTCTATGACTTGTATTAGGATGGTTGTCGTAGCCATATGTAGAAGTTGAATGTGACATAAGTTAGGTTTTTAGTTTTGACATTTGTCACTGCTATGACATCCTTGTTTTGATTGTACGAAGTTAGCTCTACTTGGTTGGTTGATGGTGTTACATGATGAACCAACTCTATTGATGTAAATTGATGATCAAATTAATGAAAATGACTGATTTTGGTACACATATTTTCATTTAGTTCATGCAATCTGTTTGCTCTTTTATTATTGCAGAACTTGCACTTAATCCATGTGTTGATTGTGCACCATGGTGGAAAATGGACATCTGACTGTGGCATGGTGTGCAATGGAGGGCATGTTAGTGTGTTTGAGGACATACCTAATTGTGTCATTATGTATTACTTGAAAGACTTGATTAGCAGCTCAGGTTATAAGAACATAATGAAACTTCATTACTTAGACCCTTGTAAGGACTTCAACATTGGTATTAGTTTTCTTAGTTATGATAAAAATTCATTTGACCCATTCCTATTATTACTTATGACCTATAAAGTGATCCATATCTACATTGTCCATGACTATGAGGTAGAAGACCTCATTTATGTAGGCAACCAGACTCAAGTTCATGTTGACCTCAATAGCCAAACTTAGTCCTTTATTTGACCTACTGACTTCATTTACACTTTGTTGACTCGCATTTTGACTCATGCACATCTTGCTCATGCTACACCCGTGTGCACCTCCTACTAATTGTATTTTCTATAGACAACTTACATAGATTTGAAATAATGCATAATTAAGATTATTAAATACGAGATGACCATATTTATAATAATGGCTAACCCAATTTTTTTCCAGATGTTCTATTTATATACTTAAATTTTTATTTTATTTAATAAATAAATAAAGCATATCAATTTTGACCAAAAAGATTCATGTCTTAACTCTTATCCCCCAAAAGAAAAAAAAAAGATTCATATTTTGAATATTCAATCAACTTTGAAAATTTTGACAAGTCCGATTTCATATTATTGGCTTCACTTTCCCTTCACAACCTGGAAATTACCCCCTATTCCCGTATCACCAACGCCGAACTTCGGTGTTCCATCTTCATCTGTTTAATTATCCCATTCATTCATTCATTCCAATTTCCAGCTTTCCATCTAAATAATTCACAAATTATCAAACATAATTTTGAATTTTCATCGTCAAATTACTTTGACGAACAAATAAGACGATTAAACCTTTTCGACGAGATCGGAAACTTGGATCTTCCAAATTTTAAGGTTTTCATACTATTAATTTTAATATATGATTGAAAACTTAGATCTTCTACATATTTTATGAAATTCGCACTCGAATGCATTTTTTTTTAGCATAATTCTGGATTACGAAAAAGCGAATTATCTTTTTATGATCGTGAACTGGTGAAATGTTTATTTTCAGGAGATGGAAGTAGCAATCACAAGTATGCTGCAAACTTCAGTGGATTGGGTTACAAAGGTTTTTGAAGCTCCTTTTGCTAGAGCTGTTGTTTTTGGAGTGCAAATTGGAGGTACTGTAATCTCTTTATATCAATTTTTGTTATTAGGTTTTGATACATTGTTAGTTTTTGTGGCAAATTTTTGATTTTTATTTGTTATGGTTTGATTGAAGGTCATCTGTTTGTTGAAGTTCTTCTGTTTGTTGTCATCCTGTATTTGCTCTCTCAGAAAAGTTATGCTCCTCCGAAGAGACCTTTGACGAAGAAGGTAGGTCGAATTGCGCGTTGTTTTCTAAATCTTATTGCACATGGAAAGGAAATGTTCGGTAATAGTATATGTATATGGTTATGTTTTCTATGTTGTTCAATATTGTATGAGATTGAAAGTTCATCTTTGGATGGCAAGTGCTATACGATTAACACTATTATGCGTTTTTGTGAAAAATAAGCTGGTCTTTATGATGATTAATGATCGTCTAGATTCTATGTGCTACGGACTGCGTGAATGTTGTGCTACTTGATCATGGTTTACTTCTCCTCACGAAACAACTCATGAAATCCATGAGTCGTGGTTACTATACTTGTTGACTATATTAGTTTAACTGTTTCAATTGTATGGATCATCTTACTCTATATGAGTTTATAGGCATTAGACTTATGACTTCAGCCTAGATAGTATGTCATACCTACCGTATTGTCAAAGATATGCACAAATTGTTTAATCTAGGGCTTAGGATTTTCCTTACTTCAAAGGGCTATGAGTTTTCTTGATTCTGCACTGGGTTTAGTTGCTTTATGACTGTAAAATTTAGAAAATTTGAAATGTCATCTTGTAGTAAGCACTTTGGTAAAGTAGAGTTCTTTCTCCCATTTTAAAAGCTCACTTCCTATTCTATAAGATTGATTGCTGGTGTTGCAAGATATGATAATGGTTGTTTTACTATGTGTACAAAAAAGTGTGCCTTACGTGTTAAAGCCCAAGGAATTAGAGGTCAAATGCTTTATTGGGCTTGGCGAAGATGTTCATTGGGGTATTCAAAATGTCATACCAAATCATGCCTAAGCTTTTTGGCCCCCCTATCGCCTCAATGCTTGAGATTTTCTAAACACTGGTGCTACTCTCAAGGTTTTTTTCACTAGCTAAATATGCTGAGCATGGTGCTATTGAATGTCTCAACATTCTTATAAAATTCGCAGGAAATAGATGAACTGTGTGATGAATGGACTCCTGAACCCCTAATTCCAGCTATTACCGAAGAAATGCAGCACGAACCTCCAAAACTGGAGAGGTAAAACTGATTACTCTTTCAAGTTTTGGTGCTGTAACAAAAGTTTTCTTGTCCTGCTGACATGTGAATGATGTCTATTACGTGTTAATTTTCAAACTTTAAAGATGGTGTAATAGGCATGATTGTGTACCATTCAGATAATCATAGATATTGGTGCTCTATAAAAGTTCCTTTTCCATTCCTTATGATTATTTATCTTTCTTATACATACACAGTCGATTTGAGTTCAATTGATAATGGAATATTTTGATGCAGTGCTGCTGGCCCACATACAATAATCAATGGCAAGGAAGTTGTGAATTTTGCATCAGCTAATTATCTGGGATTGATTGGACATAAAAAATTACTTGTGAGAAGATATTATGTGTGTTCCTCCTGGTTTACTTGCATGCTGTATTAGCCAATCTGACATGCTTTGATTACAGGACTCTTGTACGTCCGCATTAGAGAAATATGGTGTTGGTTCTTGTGGTCCTCGTGGTTTCTATGGAACTATTGGTGAGAGTTGGCTATTGCTCATGGTTGGATTAACTCGCATTAAGGACTTAATTAGGGGCTCAGTAAACTTGTCTCAGGACTCTTTGTATCTTACTTTTTCATTCTCTGTTATTTTGTAGATGTGCACCTGGACTGTGAGTCGAGAATTGCAAAGTTTTTGGGAACTCCAGATTCAATACTTTACTCGTATGGACTTTCAACCATGTTTAGCACAATTCCAGCTTTTTGTAAAAAGGGCGATATTGTTGTTGTGTAAGATCTCTGACCTTCTTACTCTAGAATGGGTACCTCTAATATTATATAGCAATAGCACTACTTTAGAATTATGTATGGCAGAGGCCTGTTGTCCTCTAATATTACTTGCCGGTGAAGCATCCCTGTTTAGAGTTTGATAATAATTTACCCTTATTAGATAAGTAAATAATAGCTATGACCATGCTTCAACACAATTAAGTCTACTTCTACCACTTTGTTCCTTTTCCTTTAATCAAGTAAAAATGAATAACACCAAGAAAAGCCAAAGGTCATCGAAAAGTACAAAAGGTATCAAAAGTAAGCATAAGTTGTCTTTCTGTTGCTAATTTGCACCTTTTTTTCAAGATTGTAAATGACAAAATCACCTGTTGAAAAGGCTGTATATGACAAATTTTCCATTATACTTCTCTCAGTGAAAACTATAAAATGTTGACATCTTGAAGGTATCCCCAATTTCTCCTCTTCCTGCTTGTCAATGGGCTTAGATGGATCAAAGCATTCAAGAGATAGCAAGAATGCTAAGTCCAACATTGAATAATTCTAATTAATTTTTTTTACATAATTACATGTTTTTGATACACTTTCTTGCCTTTTCTAGTTCACCGTATTTCTTTTGTATGTTTGCCAATGCACAACTTTGAACATTAATAATATCTCTAATTATGTATAAGTATAAATTGTGAAATTCGATACTTTGAAAATATATATTGAAACTAATCTAACAAGATCCCATGACTATACTTCTATTTGCGTATGACTAATACAAGATTGTTGAAGTGGAATATGTTAAAAATGTCAAAAGTCAAATTGGTAGAACTAGACCAAAACGAAGGAAATATTAGTTAAAAGATATGGTCAAAGTGGGTTTGTGAAATATGGTCCAAGATTTAAAGTGTTGCAATTAGAGAAAGGAGGAATTATATGCCAGTGGTTACATAAATATTCAAAATTATGCATTTGTCTTTGTATTATGAGGAACTAAGGTGTGTTCTCTTCTATAGATGGGACTTCCTATTGTAATTCTATCTGTTGGGTGCTTTTCCAGGGACGAAGGTGTTCATTGGGGTATTCAAAATGGACTTTATTTGTCTAGGAGCAAAATTGTGTATTTCAAGCATAACGATATGGAATCGTTAAAAAGCACTTTGGAAAAGATAACTATTGAAAACAAACGACCTAAGCAAATTCGGCGTTACATAGTTATCGAAGGAGTTTATCAGGTATGCGGTGATAATTGTAAATCCCAAAGCCACTACCAATTTAATTTTCTTGTCCCTCTTTAGTCTTTAGGAGGCTTTAATAGTTTGGTAATCTCATATGAATTACTCATGCTGAGACTTTCAGCTATAGGCTGTTGGCAATTGTATATATGGATTTGCTTGCTGATTAGTAAGGCTTGTTATGGGCCCTTGTGCCTGCAGAACCATATGAAGAACCTTTTCTTCTTTTCTGGAGTATTATCATTCTCTCTCCTATATTTCCCCTTACTGCGATAATTTATCACGCGACATCTGCTTTCTGAACTTTCCTTTCCTGTCAGCTACATCTATATACTAGTTACTTTGTCATATTAACGCATAGCATGTATAAAACTCTTGACATCAGTGTGGATGCTGGAGTATCATCTTGTCGACTTACAGAGCTTGGTGTGTATCCTTGTTAGGCACTTTTAATAGTCTGACATCTGAGGAGAGTCTAAGTAGCACTGGTTGTTTCCTGTTTTCTTTAGTTTCTTATAGCTAGCTTCTCTGGAATTCAGTAGATTGTAGCGTCCTGGCTAGTATAAATTTGGTCGCAACTCATATATCAGAAAGTTTGGTTCCTTAGGATGGTAGAACCAAAAGGCTGAAAGATGGGGCATGGGGGAATAGATTTTTGGTTCAGTCACTTTTAACAGATCCAGGTTTTGGAGGCTTTTTTGTTGCAAACAAACCATCAGCTACATGATATCCCTTTTGATTATAGTTTGTTTTACGTATGTAAAATAAGAACAGAACACACAGCATAGAGAGCTTAACTTGTTCTTTAACTTATAGAGGACAATTACAAATAAGTGGACAAGTAGGATGCTGATGTTATGTTTTACTGTGATATGTACTCTTTTTGCTCGTCCACTGTTTTCAAGTAATATGTTTTCGGTGCTTTCTTGCTTGCAGAATTCTGGTCAAATTGCTCCACTAGATGAGATTATTAAACTGAAGGAAAAATACCGGTTCCGCCTTTTGATGGACGAGAGCAACTCATTTGGTGTGCTAGGTTGTTCTGGAAGAGGTCTCACGGAATACTGTGGAGTTCCTGTATGTGCTTTTAAAGTGAGGTTTTCATTATTTCGTCTAACTACTCTTAATACCAATGATGACTTGATTTGCAGGTTGAGAAGATCGATATTATAACAGCTGCAATGGGTCATGCATTAGCTGCAGAAGGAGGATTCTGTACTGGAAATGCAAGAGTCATTGACCACCAGGTATGAGAGCTCCATTAGAAGTTTTAGATGAGATATGTTTGTATCCTGCAGCTGTGTTCAGTTGCATCATGATGTCTGGTGTGCTTGTTGTGATAAAATTGCTTGACAGCAAGAATTTCGGCCACTTCAAATTTTCTTGCTAGAGTATTGAAATCTAATCTGTAAATAAGATAGTGTACCAACCATGCTCAATGTTTTATGAGATGCAAAGTTACGAAAGACTTAGTACAGGGTAAATCACATAGATATGTGAGTCTAGAATAAACTCAACAAGAGAATAAGGAATATAGTACAGTTTTGGGAACAATCTGAATTTGAATATTTTGAGTTCTTGATTTATTGTTTTGAGAATACAGTTATTTAAGACTACTAATAATAAGGGAAATAGAGGAAAACATAGAGTAAAGTACAGTTTAGGAACAATCTGAATTTGAATATTGTGAGTTCTTGATTTATTGTTTTGAGAACACAGTAATTCATGACTACTAATGATAAGGGAAATAGGAAGACAAAATTAGGTAGCTATTCTAAAGAAATTACTCAAATTTTAAACTCCCTGTTACGAGTTATTCTGCACACACAAGTCTTGATAGCCCTGTATTACAGCTGTCTAGCAGGAAATATGCATCCATGGGTGCCATGGTATGAAATTTCCACATTGATCTGGGAAGGCATTCAAATTCAAAATCCCATAAGTGAGTCATTACATATCATATGTAAGCTAGTGAGTAGTCATAGGAAAGCTCATGAAGTCTTCTTTCGCCTCCTACGTGAATCAGGCACGAAGACAAATGAATGAAAAGTTGTAGCCTAAAACAGAGATTGGTCAGAACTGAAAATCTGGAAGTTGTGCCAAATCAATAAATCAAGCTATTGAAGTTAGTATAACGAGTTGATGACTCTTAATTGGAAATTCAGTGGATATTTGACCAAATGATGTAGGCCCAAAGGCTAATTGATTGTGTATCAGATACTGATGTCTTAAAGTTGCGACATTATCTTAGATTATTCTTATGCTGATGAAGTTATCTCTATTTCCTTAATGTCTCTGTTACTGAAAGCATTTTCTTGTAATTGATGTTCCTTGCAGCGGTTAAGTAGCTCTGGTTATGTCTTTTCTGCTTCTTTGCCTCCATACCTAGCTTGTGCGGCAATCTCTGCTATTGGTGTTCTTGAAGAAAATCCTAATCTGGTTAAGAAGCTGAAGGAGAATGTAGCACAATTATGGGCTGGTATGTTTCTTTACTGCTGCAGTCATGTGCATTGGGTTAGAGCTCTGCTCTTGCCACCACAACACTAGGTCTTGTGGACACATTTTCAGATATAACTTTCTATTCTGTCCACCATGATATAGTTTAGGAATCAGGAATTATAAGTGGACTTAATGTGTTGAATCATAATACAGGTTGATCTTTTTTGTGGTTGCATACTATATTAATATGCCATAATCCTGTAGAAGAGCTGACAATCTTCTCGCCTTCTTGGTATCTGCCGGTTATTTCCCTGCTGCCATGTACTCTCGTTTGATACTTGATAGCACCAAGTCTCCCTATATTTGTATTTTGTTATATGTTGAGCAGCCGTACAAGTTATCTGAAATCAAATAGAAGTTCATAATCATGCCAAGTAGAAAAGTCTATTAAAAACATTTAAGATTTTGATTAGATTTAGACTTGATTTTTGGACCATCGTCAGGTTTGGAAGTTGAACATGTCTATCTTGATTAGTGCCCAAACAAGGCAATAACTTTAGTTATACATAAAGGCTCAAATTAGTTAGCGTTAGGAACAGGTACATGTAGACCTTCCTAGAACCTGCCAGGAAGAAAAAATTAATTGGCTACTCTTATTACTTATACAGTGTTTTCCAGTATATAAAGTGGCCCTAAATTGCTATCAAGTACTGAAAGTTTTTATCTAGAACATTAATCTGACTATCATCAATGTCTTATTATTATTTATTGCACTTGTTCACTTAATTTAATTAACACTGTTGAACCTTGTGCTAAGCATCATAAGCTGCTCAGTTGTGCACTTATGCTGATTTATTTGTCAACTTATGAAATGTAGGTTTGTCAGATCTGGAAGGATTTGAAATTACGAGCAATCCTCATTCTCCCATAGTTTTCTTGAAATTAGTAAATTCCATGGGCTCTTCAAAGAATGAAATGCGATTGCTTGAAGACATTGTTTACCAGGTACCGAGTTTTTGGTTCATATGCATTTAAATTTTGGATCTATAATATTTGAGCTAATTGTATAATTTACAGCTTTTGGAGGAGCATAACGTCTTCGTCGTGGGGTCCAAGCGATCGACGCTTGATAAATGTCCTGTACCTCTTGGAATAAGATTGTTCGTATCTGCTGGGCATTCTGAATCTGATGTGAAGAAAGTTTGTCAGTCATTGAAAATTGTTGCGTCATCAGTGCTAAAGAGCCACAGCTGAAAACTTGGCGTCCGAAAATGATTTGGATTTGATGACTGCTTGTAAAATCATATAGCAAAGCCAGCAATGAGAGACTGAGATAAGCCGTAAGCGGCTGACTTATACGAAACTCTATTTTCGAGACTCGTGGAAGTGTCTGGGCTCCAATGCAATACCTTTTGAGGTTACTGAAGGAGATGTACGTACTTGCATTTTAACAAGATGTACCCCAGAAGTGAAGCGGAGTGAAGGTTAATTTCTAATTTGGTAAGTGAAGGTTAATTTCTAATTTTTGGAAGTTTTGGAGGTATTGCATTTTGTAAATCGGAAATGTTGTGCTATAGCACCTCTCATTTGAAGGAAGTTGTTTTGTGTACAATGTTCTGGCCCTTCATCTAGTCTTTACTCTTTAGTCTCTTGAACCAAGAGAAGTCCATATGTAATAATCGTAAGCGTGCAAATTCCATCTTACTTAGTCTTCTAGTTTTAGATCAAGTATTTATTTTAATTTTAGAAGTTATGTGGTTTAATCCATAATTCTTTTCAGCTAGTGTGAATTTTTTCGTTTGCGTCTTCCATGGTGGCTTATTGTTGTTGTTGATCTTTTGATATAATATTTTATTTATATAGCAAGACATCTCGCTTTTATCCTTCGGTAACACACTCAGAAAATCGTTCCTTTTTTTGTTGGAAACAATAACATCTGCGGAAAACAGATTCATAGAGCACCATACTATCATCTATTTTGGGTCAGAAAAGGCTAAGGGTGAATTTATCCCTCAAATTCAACTCCCTACTTTTGGGTCAGAAAATGTTATCTGCCTTGGTACCAAATCTCATGTAACACTATAATACTTCCTCCGTTCCGTTTTAAATGAAACGTTTGCTTATTCACGCAACCCAACGCGCTTCTTTAGTCATTAATATCTATAGTTGTGTACGCGTAAAAAATATAAAAAAGTTATAATTTGATAGTATGCATCGAGACGAATCTAACAAGATCCCACTTGACTATGTTTTTCTTTATATAATAGCGATAAATTGGAGTCAAAATTGATCAATGAATAGTGTCATTTCATCCAATGTTTCATTTAAAACAGAACGGAGGAAGTACAATAATTTATGACAAGTCAGGGTTTAGAAAACATAACCCTTGACCCATTGTTTTAAAAGTAACTCATCTAACTCAAAAAGTAATCCATTTAACTTCCAAAGTAACCTTTTGGAAGAAAAAGTGAGGTTGTGTTACGATGACTTAATTGTAATGTTTTACACAAAACTTACTTTCTACCTCCGTGCCTAAGGACTAAGGCAACTGGAGAATTTGTTGTCTTTAGAGACCAAAACTAACACACTTAATCGAATCTAAAAGAATAATAAACTAATTATGTTACAAAGTCTAAACTATTCTATACAAGTTCACTTTGCGCACTTAAATGGCGTTTTGCCAGCGAACAAAGAAAGCGATTAAGCGACTTCTTAGCAGCCATCAATTTGGCATTTTTATTCGCATCTTCTTCAATGCTATTCTTGCGATCTTGCAGACTGTGCACTTTCCGGACAAGTTGCCGCAACTCCTGCATATATTATTGTGATGCAACATCCGTATAAGAAAGAGAGTAACAGAACATTGCTGTAAATTCTAGAATAGTTGAAAACAAGAAGAACGATGAAACTGTCATAATAACTTTCCATTTAATGAGGCAAATTCAGCTATACAGCATCACCTTTAGGACATACCAATATACCATTGACAATAAATAGTTCAGACAGGAGAAAGCCAATATTACTAAGGAATTTTAGTCAAATATAATCCTCCAAGGTATCCTATGTAACTCTCCAACACTCCTCAGCAACCTTCAAAGAATCTGTTACGTGGCCATACATTTCACCTCCTAATTTTAACAAAGCATATATGTGCCAAGTGCAGCCTTTAAAGTAAAACACCCTGAGAGAGTGTAAAAACTACAAAACACGAGACGATCTCCAACAAAACATGGTGCCACTATTGAGACTAAGTCAGATGATTGTCTGAGACATATAGTGACTAAGTCAGATGATTGTCTGAGACATATAGGGACTCTCCCGGAGAGATGAGCCACACATGCATCTTAACAAAGATAAGAAAGTATTGCATTCTTCATTCTTGGTAAGTAAAGCCAACATGTCGATAACATCATTTGCAATCCACTGACTCCTATATCAGAGACTGTATTTCTATGGAATTCAAATGACCTTTAGATGGATTACAAAAAGAAAAAGAAAAAGAAAATATAATACTTCATCTGCTTATCTAGTTAGATTTTTTTTTAAATGCTGGGATTATACTGATTCTGTTTCTCTTTTAGTTGTAGTGAAGTAGGTTGTTGCACACGTTAACAATTTGTTTGGTATTTTTTTTTTTTTTAGTAAAGGAAAGAAAGAGAAAGGAAGGGAAGATGTAGTTTATTGCTTTTCAAACAACACTTTATTCAATAATTCAACCTTTTTGTTCCATTTGTTCTTTCCTTTTTTTCTATTTTTTTTTTCTTTTTGATTTGTTGTTGTTGAACTTCTTCTCTTTATTTTCAAACATGAAGTAACAAGTCAATCATACACTCATCATGATCATTGTTACATGGAACGCAGATTGTTTCGGAACATGATACGGAAACGGGAACGCGGAACACAACCTCTGAAGTAAACTAGATGAACTCCCAGACCACATACCACATACCACGTACCACATTCCACGTTCCTGGCATCAATGATCATGATCTAACTCCAAGTAGCACATATCACAACATACATAACTATCAAGACAACCCAATCACTCAACTAATGCTCCCCCAAGCTAGGCTTTTGAGACAAGGATCAGATAAGGCTCAGGGGTTTGTAATGAAGGTTAGTAATTAAAACAGTCAGAAAGGCTTCAGTGAAGCTAAAGATGGAATAATGTAATCAATTACAACTTTAGAGCTAGAAATTATGAAAAGAACACCTCAATAATGTCAACATGTTGTGATGAACTGACCTAAGGTAGAGGGGCGACATGGGTAATGCATTATTAGTTTGTTATTAGTAGTAAATAAAAAGTGAGTAAGGGATGAAATGCTATAAATAGAGTAGGGAGAATGAAAGGGTAGAGAAAAATATTGTTAGGGGTTAGTTTGTTCTTGGAGAGAAAAAAGCCTCTCAAAAGCTTGTTATTAACTTTGTTTCAGTGCCAAATTCCATATGATCAATCAAAGATTAGTTTTCCTCCTTAATCTTCTTCTTTGATTTGTTTTAAGAGATTACACATGTATGCACATCAAATTTTCAAAGAGCACAAGATCAATGTCATAATCAAGGAACTAATCACGCAATAAAGACAGATGAAAGATAGGCATTCGTGGATCAAAAAATCTCACAGTCTAACCAACTAGCTCCACAATCAATGCAATTGCCACAAGTATCATGTAATCAAGAGTCATGGAAAATTGAAAATCAACTCAAGACTAACAAATAATCATGCCAACTATCATAGATTAAGAGTCAAGAAAGTCATTCAAAAAAGATAAAAAATGGGGCACATGGAAATAATCATGTACTCCCTCCGTTTCCTAAAAATCTTCCCTCTTTCCGTTTAAGTGCGTTTCCAAAAGATTTTCCCTCTTTTACTTTATTCCTTATTTGGAATTCTTTTTTCCCTTTATACCCTCTCATGTCCCTATCATATGGTCCACCATTACATTATTAATTCAATTTTATTCCCTTTCTCTCTCATACTCTAACCTTTTTTATTTGTTTATTTATCTTAACCCCTTTTTCTCTCCTACTTTACCCACCCCACACCCCCACACAAATGAATCCTCCTTGGTAAGTGTATGAACAGTAAAAAGGAAGATCTTTAGGAAACGGAGGGAGTAACCCATAATTCTCATGTCAAACTCGTATTTTTGGTGTTTTTTGTTTTATGTTTTTTTTTTTAAGAAACCAATTATATTACACTAACTATACTAGAAAGCAGTAAATAGAGAGGGATATACTTACAGAATCTTTCCCCTCTTTCCCCCAAGCTGGACTAGGCAATGACCTCGTTGCAGCAAGAGGGAAAGACAAGACTCACTCGTCATCGTCAGACGCATCTGTAGTAAAACCTCCATCGCTAGCACGTGTAACACCAAAATCAATGTGGATAGTAGTACCAACCCCAGACTGGGGAACACCATTATGGTCAGTGGGGTCAGAGGTCAGAGGTACATGTGGTGTGTACCATAAAGGATGGGTGACATCATGGGCAACAAACCCTTAGTAAAAGTAATCATGGTAAATAGAGTACATAGCATAGCACATGTCAAATTCCACGATGGTCAACCATGTATCCAATGAGATCATACGGGTGTGGATGGTAGCTTGATATGTTGTCCCTCCTCAAGGCAGTTAAGGACCGCCATAGGATCCATGGGTGTCGAGGCAGATGAGCCTTTCCTAACAGGCTGCATGTGGTAGCCAGTAGGTCTGCAGAGGTCGACGAGCAATGGGCTCTTGACCATGCATAGGAAGAAGGTACCACGAGTCTAAGCACGGTCACGGAGAAGGATATACTCTTTCTTAGCAATGAACCACCTGAATTTGTTTGTAGATTTGGTAGTTATTCATTTAGCACTGGTCATGTAATCAATGCAAACCTGAGTCGGACAGCTACGACATTGCTTATATCAGAAAGATACCCACAATGAACAACAATTACAGTAATGAGGCCACCTAAAATAATAGGTTGCCCCCTAACGTTACCATCATCAAATAGTATAGTTAAAGAAGTGGCATTCAGCTTAGTTGAGACACAAAGAGATAGAGGAGGCACAAAAGAATAATCAAACTGAGGAAACAAATAACAGCCCATCAGAAAAAAAAAAAATTCTCTTGTTTTTGACAGGAGTGGGGCTCACCACGCCTGAAAAGAGTAAATCCCAAAAGTCACCGTAAGTAACGAAGGCTAGAAAAGTGAAGATGGTTAATAGTCATATATTCAGTATTACACTACTCATCTCCTGTCAATGTCTTTCACAAGGGGGGTAATGTGGACATAGGGAAGGGGGGATGATAATCTGTAATAGGTAGGGCAAATACAGCAATATGTTGGTCTAATGTAAGCTTTCGA
Organism: Beta vulgaris subsp. vulgaris; assembly: GCF_026745355.1. Taxonomy (NCBI): domain Eukaryota; kingdom Viridiplantae; phylum Streptophyta; class Magnoliopsida; order Caryophyllales; family Amaranthaceae; genus Beta; species Beta vulgaris. Next base: position 6,826,884 of record NC_079202.1, on the reverse strand, counting down.
TCCTCGCCTATAAGGCGGAATAAGATAACTTGATTTTTGTTCCCTACTTCCAATGAACTTAGATTTTCAAGGATAAAATCCCTATAGGTCCAGAAGAACATACCAAACATTGAACCTAACCCCAATTTTTCAAACAATGTCTTAGTTTCACCATAAATTTCCAAAGCATGTAAACAGTTCGAATCAACAAAGCGGGTGGAGATAATATTTCTATATTTCAGTTTTTGAAATCGTTGTTTTTGCGCTAGAGTTTTGGAAATTACCTGTGGGAAGTTCGGATCCGACGAAATTTGATTGCTTGCTTCCCCGTTTGCTCGCCTTATGCCGCAGCTCAGCACTATGTGGTGGGTGAAGGTTAGACGCCCAGCGATTTCGCCAGATTGATCAGGCGAACTTGCCTTAGCTTTTTTCTGAATTTTTTTCCCCCTTCTGAAATTAATTGTTTGTCGGGTCGGGCGAACCTGCCGAGTTAACCGGGTGAAATGTACTTAAGACATATTTTCTCACTTCGTCCAAAACTGCTTAAGCACCCTGTCCGGCAAACTCACCTGGTAGGGCGAATCCACGACTATATTTCAGCTCTTTAACACTCATTGCAAGAGAGGCAAAATGCGGGAAACTTTGAAAGTAGTAGGCCACTAGAAACCACTCTGAAGAACTCTATAAGTTGTGGCATGTGAACCAAGATGCCCACTACAATGCATACTATGACAATATTGTAGGACCCCAACTATCTCCCAATCGGCAACACATCTTCTAAATAAGCCATTTGAGCACTTCTTGTATAGAAGTGGGTCTTCCCAAATAATAGTGCTTAGCATCATGATAACACTTTTTGCGTTACCGGTAAGTCAGGAGGATGAGAACCAGCAACACAATAGTTAGCAAAATCTGCATACCATGGGGATAGAGTAGACACAACAAAGAGATGATCATCAGGAAAAGAATCATCTATGGGGCTATCGACGCTTGACTCAAATCTCAATCTGGAGAGATGATCTGTAACTACATTCACAACACCCTTCTTGTCGAAGATCTCGAAATCAAACTCTTGTAATAATAGTATCCATCTAATAAGTCATGGCTTTTGGCTTCCTTCTTAGCTAATAGATACTTTACTGGAACCTATGAGGTAGGTCCGAAACTTGTCAAGAGCACAGATAATGGCTAATAACTCATTCTCCGTAGTGGCATAATTGACCTAGGCTTCATACAATATCTTGCTGGCATAGTAGATAGCATGGAGTACTTTTTTTTTTTTTTTTGAGGTGAAGATAGCATGGAGTACTTTGTTCTTCCCTTGGCCAAGCACAACAATAACTGCATAATCACTAGCATCACCCATCATCTCGAATGGAAGACTCCAATCTGGAGGTTGTATGATAGGGGGCAATGACCAATGCTTCCTTAATCCTATCAAAAGTCTATACAAGCATCAGTAAAATCAAAAGTGGCATCCTTGAACGACAATTGAGTAAGAGGTTTCGCAATTTTTGAAAAATCTTTTATATATCTGCGATAGAATCCCGCATGACTCAAAAAACTCCTACCTTTCTCCCTTCCAAAATTTCTTCTTAACACTCAATTTTCTCCATCTTCTTCACACAAAAATTCACAAAACCTCCATTTTTTCTTCATCCCACCTCACGTCACTTATTCACAAAAATCCTCATCTTTGCACCATGTCAAGGCCGAATATGAGAAGGCAACATGAAAAGGGGAAGCAAGCAATCAAATTCCATCAGATCCAAACTTTCCACGAGCAAAAACAACGATTCCAAAAACTGAAATATAGAATTATTATTCCCGCCCGCTTTGTTGATTCGAACTGTTTGCATGCTTTGGGAATTTATGTTGAAAACTAAGACATTGTTTGAAAACGAGTTAGGCTCAATGTTTGGCATGTTTTTCTAGACCTATAGGGATCTTACCCTCGAATTTCCAAGTTCACTGGAAGTAGGGAACAAAAATCAAGTTATCCGATTATCCGATTCCGCCTTATGGGTGAGGATCGGGAGCTTACATTAGGCCAACTATATTTGGCCTACTGGTTACAAATGATCATCGCCCCCCCTCCCAGGTTCCACATTACTCCCTTGTGGAAGGCATTCACAGGAGATGAGGAGTGTAATACTCAACATATGACTGCCGACCATCTTCATTTTTCCAGCCTTCGCTACTTACAACAATTTTTTAGATTTACTCTTTTTTGGTGTGCAGAGCCTCAATCTTGTCAAAAACAGGAGATTTTTCTAATGGTCAGTTATTTATTTTCTCAATTTGATAAGGAAAATTTGTCAGAAACCACCTTTTATAATCACTTTTTTGTGAGAAACCACCTTGTAAAAAAAAATTGGTTAATTAGCCACCTTTTTAGTTCTTTTTTTGTTTGAAGCCACCACTTCCCGGAATCCGGTGGTTGACCTAGATTTTCCAGCGTTGACCATCAGATTTTCGCCATTTTTTTCCAGATTTTGGCCATTTCTTCCACTTTCACGCTTTTCCCTTCTTCTGCTAGCATCTTCCTCAGTTGAATTTTTCTTTTAGGATCAATTTAAGATCGCTTTTTTGATTTTAGAATGATCAATTTAGAAATGAAGAGTTTGAACAAGATGATTTGTTATTCCAATGGGGTCCGAGGAAGAGATTGAGATGCTCAAGAGAGAGTAAGAGAGAGATGAAGGATGATAATGGGTTTATGGGGGAAATCGGGGAAAAAAAGGAAGAAAGAAGGGTGTTATGACATCACGTGCCATCTAGGCTGGAAACTGTCAGTCAATGCCATTTTCCGACAATAGGTGGCTTCCAATAAAAAAAGAAATAAAAAGATGGCTAATTAACCAAATTTTTTTAAAAGGTGGTTTCTCACAAAAAAGTAGTTATAAAGGTGGTTTCTGACAAATTTTCCATTTGATAATTTTTGTGTTTACCCTATCTTTTTGTGTCTCAACTCAAGCGCGGACTGCCATTTTTTTTTCCTACACTCTTTGATGATAGTACCGTTAGGAGACACCTTACTGTTTTAGGTGGTCTCATTACTGTTATTGTTGTTAATTATAGATATGTTCCTTATATAAGCAATACCGTAGGTGGTGCGGTTGAAATTTGCATTGATTACTTGACCAATGCTAAATGGACAACTGTCGAATCTGCAAACAAGTTTAGGTGGGTGATTGCTAAGAAAGAGTCTATCGTTCTCCCTGAACCTACTCAGACTCGCAGTCTTACCTCGTTCCTATGCGTGGTCAAGAGCCCATTGCTCGTCGAGCTCTGAGCACCTACAACACGCAGCAAGGAAGCTTCATCCTCCTCTACACTCATGAACCCTATGATGGCCGTCCTTAATCGCCACGAGCAGGAACAACATACCCTTAGAGATGGGACGCCTTGAGCTTGGTCAGACTACCATCCAAACCCATCTGCCCTTATTGGATACACGGTTAACCACCATGGAATTCGACATGTGTTATGCTATTTACCATATTTAACATGATTACTTTCACCAGGGGCTTGTTGCCTATGATGTCACCCATCCTTCATGGTACACACCATAGTGGTGCGCCCCAGTCTGAGATGGTACTAATAGTCACGTTACTTTTGGTGTTAAGTGCTAGTGGTGGAGGTTTTACTACAAATGTGTCTGACGATGATGAGTGAGTCATGTCTTTTGAGTCTTTCCCTCTTTGTTGTAAAGAGCCCATTGTCGAGTCCAACTTAGTGGGGAAGAAATCTGTAAGTACACCGCTCTTTATTTACTGCTTTCTAGTATAGTTAGTGTTGTATATTCCTTTCTTAGGCAAAAAAAAATATAAAACAAAAAACACCAAAGATACGAGTTTGAGTTTGACATGAGAATTATGACTTTCATGATTATTTCCCTCTGCCTCAATTTTTTTTGATGACTTTCTTGACTTTTAATATATGATAGTTGGCATGAGTATTTGTTAGTCTTGAGTTGATTTTCAATCTTTCATGACCCTTGATTGCTGTAGGAGAAAGGAATTTGCTAATTCCAAACTAAAATAAGAAGAGATAGAATTGCCCAGGAAATATAATATGTGTTTTTCTCCACTATATTTTAAATGAGATTACATCTCTATTTATACTTTACATGAAATCAAGATAACCTTACAAAGTTAAAGGTAATCCTATATTTCTTGCGTGAATAAATTACAAGCAAACAATATCATTCCATTAGCTTAGAATAGATTACTGTTTTTTATATAAACTAACTAAAAATAGAATAAGTTTGTTTTTTCACACTCCCCCTCAAACTTAGATACTATTTTCTTTATACTTGTGACTTATAATGCCCATCATAGCTCTGAGCTTCTCAAATATGTCAGCTTCAAAGGCTTGGTCATTATATCAGCAACTTGTTCTTTAGAAGTGCAAAAATCAACTTCAATTTCTCCATCTTTAACAAGCTCCCGAATATAATGAAACCGGATATCAATGTGCTTGCTTCTACCATGAAACACGGGGTTCTTGGCTAAAGCGATTGCTGACTTATTGTCATAATATATTGTTGTTGGAGTATCTTGAACAAAATTTAGTTTCTCCAACATTCTTCCAAGCCATACTGCATGACATGCTCCACTTGTTAATGCAATGTACTCAACTTCAGCTGTTGATAAAGCAACTACTTGTTGCTTTTTGGAAGACCAGAAAATGATATTTCCTCCTAGATAAAAAACATATCGAGAAGTACTTTTTCGAGTGTCAATATCACCTGCCAGTCACTATCTGTGTAACGAACCAATTTTGATGTATTTGCATTGGTGTACAAAATTCCATGATATCTTGTGCCATTAATATATCGAAGAATCCTCTTTGCTTCCTGCATATGTGATTGGCGAGGTTTCTCCATATATCTGCTAATAAACCCTACTCCATAGACAATATCGGGTCTTGTGGAAGTCAAGTATCGTAGACTACCCACAATACTCTTAAAATAAGTTGGATTCACCAACTCACCGCTCCCTTCTTTCGTCATCTCTACTCTAGAAGTAGCTGCCTCCATTTTGAATTTCTTCAAAATATCCGTTGCATATTTTTGTTGCGACATAAATATGCCATCATCAGTTTGTTGTACCTCAATACCAAGAAAATATGACATCAATCCTAAGTCTGTCATTTAAAAATGATCCAACATAGCCTTCTTGAAATCTTCGAACATCTTTTGATTATTTCCAGTGAAGATCAAATCATCAACATATAGACATAAGATTAATATATCACCATCATCTTTGTTCTTCACATATAACGTGTGCTCATGTGGACATTTTTCAAAACCATCTTGAAGCAAATATGAATCAATACGAGAATACCATGCTCGTGGTGCTTTCTTCAAGCCATATAAAGCTTTCTTTAGACGATAGACCTTGTTCTTTTCACGTTTCTTTATGAAACCAGGGGGTTGCTCTACATATACTTCTTCTTGAAGTATACCATTTAGAAATGCGGTTTTAACATCCATCTGATAAACTTTCCATTTACTTTGAGCGGCAAGCGATAAAATCATACGAACAGTATCCATTCTAGATACTGGAGCAAATACTTCAAAGTAGTCAATTCCAGGCTTTTGCTTGTAGCCTTTGACTACCAATCTCGCTTTATAGCGTTCAACTTCACCGGTAGGTCTGTATTTTGTCTTATATACCCACTTCACTCCTATGGGCTTCTTCCCAACTGGTAAATTTGTGAGCTCCCATGTATCATTCTTTTCAATAGAATGAATTTCCTCTTTCATGGCTTGAACCCACTTCTCAGCTGCAACTTCTTCAAATAAGACTGGATCACAATCGGCAAACAAACGGAAATTCACCAACGATTCATCAGTGATATCTTCATCTGTATCAGCATCATCTCTCGATACTACATAATCTTTAAATTTGGAAGGCATAACACGTTTTCTAGGACCTAGTTTATTCGGAGAGGAAGGATTTGAAGATGTTGTTTTCACAATAGGACTATCTTTTGACGTTGACCTCGAAGCTGTGGAATCAATGGTCTTACTAGCATCATCAAGAGATTTCTCTTCAGTAACAACCTCATTTGATTTGCTGATTATAACATCTCCGTTTACAGGATCATATAATTTATAACCCTTAGTTGACTTACTATAGCCAATAAAAATCCATTTTCGACTTTTATCATCAAGTTTCTTCCTCTTCTGATCTGGTACGTGCGCATAAGCAACACAACCGAATACTCGCAAATGGGATACATCGGGCTTATCGCCACTCCATGCTTCTGCTGGTGTCATTCAACGAACACTCTTCGTGGGACAAATGTTTAATAGATATGCAGCACAATCTACCGCTTCTGCCCATAATGGCTTTGGCAAAGATTTTGCCTTCAACATACTTCTTGCCATCTCAAATATAGTTCTATTCTTTCTCTCAGCTATTCCATTTTGTTGTGGTGTATAGCTAGTTGTCAATTGTCGATGAATGCCTTCTTTCTTACAATAATCATAAAATTCATCGGATGTAAATTCTCCTCCACGATCGGATCTCAATGTCTTCAAAACAAAACCACTTTGCTTTTCAACAAATGCCTTGAATTCTTTGAACTTTTCAAATGCTTCGGATTTCTTCTTCAGAAAATAAACCCAATTTTTCCTGCTAAAATCATCTACAAAGAGTAAAAAATATCTTTTCTTACCAAGAGACTCCACCTCAACAAGTCCACATATATTTGTATGGACCGATTCCAATGGTTTTGAAGCACACCTTGATTTCCCAATAGGAAAACAGTCTCGGTGATGCTTCCCGAGAATGTAGCCTTCACAAAGGTTGTCAGGTACATCAATTATAGGCAAACCTGACACCATCTCCTCCTGTGCTAATAACTTCAAACCGCGAAAATTTAAATGACCATAACGTAAATGCCATAACCAGTTGTGATCATCCATCATCACCTGAAAACTCATGACATCTTTCGGCCGAAGAAGTAAAGGAAACATTATATTTTTTGTCATTCTCACTTTAGTTATTGTTTTGTTATTTTTTCCTTTAATTTCACAGACACCATGTTCAATGTTGATTTTGTGACCTTTTTCTGTGAGTTGACCCAAACTCAATAAATTCCAAAATATCCCAGGTACATAATATACATCAACAATAGTAACATTAGTACCGTCTTTTGACTGGATATTAATGTTTCCTTTATCTTTGACAAGAACTTTGCTTTTATTTCCAAAGCTGACTTCTCCGTGCACAGATTCATCCAAGAAGGAGAATAACTCCTTTCCAGTCATATGATTGCTGTAACCTGTATCTAGATACCAAACATTGCTAGTCTCAGTATCCGAACCTTCTTTACAAGCCAAAGCTAAGCTTTCCTCGGCTTCAACGACATTAACTCGTTCATTGTGATTTTCTTTCAATTTGGTTCGACATTCAGATGCATAATGTCCGAAGTTTTCACACCAGTGACACTGAATTTTTGATTTATCACGGCGTACAAACGGTGTCTTTTTCGAGTCTCCAGACTCCAGTAGATCTGCTTTCCACATTTTTATCTCTGTTATAAGAAGAGAAATTACTACCTCTTCCTCTACCACGACCTCGTCCACGACCACCATGGTAACCACCACGGTTGCTCACATTTGCTCTAGTTTGCAAAGCTTGTTCTGAATTGGAACTTTTACCTCGTTGTCTCATTCTTTGCTCATGAGATGTCAACGAGCTCAACAACCTTTCAATGGACAAGGTTGACAAATTGTGTGCTTCTTCGATAGCGGAAACGATACCATCAAAATCACTATTTAGAGATCGTATAACCTTTTGTACAACTCTTTCATCTTCAACATTTTCACCGTTAATTCTCATTTGATTGATAATTAATTATACACGGTCAAAATAGGCTGATATTGATTCTGAGTCATCCATGCATAGTGACTCGAATTCCCCTCGTAGGCTCCGTTTGGTAGGGCGTAAAACGTTTTCCCGGAAAACTGTTTTCCTCTATTTTCAATTTTACATTGTTTGGTTGGCAAAAGAGTGTAAAATCATTTTCCCTTGGGGTAAAATTACTCTCCCAATGATGGAAAACCATTTTCCTTTCAAAATGAAGGGAAAACTATTTTCCTTATCTCTCTTGTACACTCTTCTCACTACCTCTTTACTTTCCCTTTCATTTTCCTTTCATTTTATCATTTTTTTTACATCGAACCAAACAACGGAAAACTAATTTTGGAATTGTGTTTTCCATTGTAAATTGTTTTCCATGAAAATCATTTTACACTGAAAATGTTTTACGCCCTACCAAACGGAGCCGTAGTGTTTGCAAACGTATCTGCTTGACACGTTCATCACCTTTGAAAGAACTTCGCAAAATTTTCCATGCTTCATGCGATGTTTTTGCCATAGATATTTTTATAAATACAGGCTCCTCCACTGCCTGAAAAATATGATATAACGCCTTTTGATCTTTTCGGCGTGTTTCCAATAAAGTATTTTTGGCATCCTGACTAAGTGCAGCATATGTCGCTGCCTCGGTAACATCTGTGAAACCATTCTCCACTATACTCCACATGTCTTGAGAACGGAAAAACACCTTTAATTGAATGGACCAATTATCATAGTTTTTCTCGCGAGTTGAACTTGCACTGTGTTATTTGTAGCTGCTGCCATTATTCAAATAACAAACTTGCAAAATATAGAAACTAGTCCTAGCTCTGATACCATATGTAGGAGAAAGGAATTTGCTAATTCCAAACTATAATAAGAAGAGATAGAATTGCCCAGGTAATATAATATATGTGTTTTTCTCCACTATATTTTAAACGAGATTACATCTCTATTTATACTTTACATGAAATCAAGATAACCTTACAAAGTTAAAGGTAATCCTATATTTCTTGCGTGAATAAATTTACAAGCAAACAATATCATTCCATTAGCTTAGAATAGATTACTGTTTTTTATATAAACTAACTAAAAATAGAATAAGTTTTTTTTTTCACAATTGCATGATACTTGTGGCACTTACATTGATTGTAGAGCTAAGTTGGTGAGACTATGAGATTTCTTGAGCGATGGATGCCTATCTTTCATCCAGTCTTCCTCTTTGTTGTGTGATTAGTTCCTCGATTATGGCATTGATCTTGATTTTGATCTTGTACTCTTTGAATATTTGATGTGCATACATATTGACATGATTGAAACGTTCTTTTCATAATTTCTAGCTCCAGAGTTGTAATTGATTACATTATTCCATCTCTAGCCCGCTAAAGCCTTTATGACTGTTTTGATTACCTTCATTACAAGTCCATTAGCCTTATTTGATTCTTGTTCCAAGCCTAGCTTGGGGGAGCCTTAATTGAGTGATTGGGTTGTCTTGATAGTTCTTTATGTTTGTGATGTGTGCTAGTTCGAGTTAGATCATGATGAGTGTATGATCGACTTGTTACTTCATGTTTGAAAAGAAAGAAAAGTTCAACAACAAATCAGAAAAAAAAGGAAAGAATAAATGGAAGAAAAAGAACAAAAAGGTTAAACTATTGAATAAAACGTTGTTTGAAAAGCAAAACAAGTTCAAGGAAAGTGAAAATGGTGTTGAGTTGAGAAAGTGAATGTGATTGATATTTTGTAGAAGTTAGTAGTTGAAGTTATGAAAGTCAGTCTATGCTCCTCCATACTTGGTTTATCCACCACAGTCCCAAATTATTCCATACCCTTAACTTCAGCCCCATTACAACCCTTATAAGTACTCATGGTTTTTATGTGTTAGCATTATCTGATTAAAAGTGAGTAAAAGGATCAAAGGTAAAGAGTAACAGTCATTGTTGAGTCGACTGAACTAGGTTGAGTGTCATTATGTGTTGGGTCTATGGTAGTATATGAAGCTCATGGAGGTGTATGGGTGTGGAGATGAGGTTGCGTAGAAGGAAAACGTCATTTGGGACATAAGGCTAACTTGAATGGACATATCTTTCAATCTATAAATGATTTTGAGGTGATTCAAAGTGGGTGATGCTTGTTCCGAGAGCTTTCCAATGATAGGTCATATGTCCAATTCCGGTGAGAAACGAGAAAGTTATGACGGTTTTACGAAGAACTGACGAAACTGACGAGTTTCATCAGTGTTCTGTCCGCCCGCGGGCTAGGACCCTGCGCCCGCGGGATGTCGAGCTGCGGGTTTTCGATTTTCCGGGTTTTCTTTTGTTTAATGATTAGGTGCCCTAATTATAATTATTAAATTCTTCATCTCTAAACACATATTTGAGAGAGAAAAAATTGTAGAGAGAGTTCTTGAGTGCTTTTGTAATCTTTCTTGAATATTCATCGATTCCTAGTGCAGATTCGTGGTTTTTCTCCCAGTTTTTGGGTTTCCACGTAAAATTTCTGGTGTGTTCTTTCCTGCTTTATTATTTGATATTCTATTATTGTTTGCTATTATTCTTAGATTGATAGTCAATAGAACTTACATTATGTTACCTTCTAAACATAAGAGAGTAGTGAGTTGGGAAGGGACATATGGTGGGAATAGAGAGTGATCGGGTACGTCTTTTTCCTGCCACAAAAATGAGATGGAGTGTCTTCCCTTGTGAGCACCATCTTAGCATTGCATGATATGCATAGTGACCCTGCTTGATTGTCTTTCTCGGTGATTGGTTGTTGGATTGATATGATTGATTGATGATGATACATGCGTTCTTGATTGATTTTGAGTCCACAAATACTTTAGAACTGAATTTTCTAAGGGGTGAAACAATTATATCTTGTAACTCATTTGTGTACTTTTGCTTAGGGACAAGCAAAAAGGTTAGCTTGGGGGATTTTGATGTGTCTATTTTATATAGATCATTTAGCTCAATTCTCTTAGCTATGAGTAAAAGAGCTCGTTTTTTCGTATGATTTGATATGTTTGGACTTGTTTCTATGTGTTAGATGTTTTGTTCAGATTAGGCATCTAGGGCGTTAATTTGAGTTACGGAACAAAAGTCTAGTGGTCACATGTAGCCCATAGAAGATCCAAGAAGTTGTACAAGAGATTTTGACGAAGAATGCATGGAAAAAGCTAAGGAACTGCTCTCGCTCGGTTGACCATAGCTCAACTTTGTGAACTTCCTTTGAGGAATTTGTTCGGTTGTCACTACATCTTTGAGATTGAGCAGAGCACAATGGTCCATAAGACTTCACCCCTTCTCAAACCTAAAGGTAAGGTACATATGAGATCATTGCCTACAGTAGCGAAGGCCCCTAGTGAGGAGGGGTAAAATTTTCTTCCCCATATGCCTAAATCGATAAGTGATCTCCATTATTGCTCACTTCGATCATTGCTTTTCTTAGCTTTTACTCATTTCCTAAATTCAATTTCCCGACCACCAAGGTTTGACGAGCCTATCAATATATAACATTCTTAAGTGAGCATATGGTTGAATTACATGGGGACTTGCATGCAAACGATTCAGTACTAACATAGTATCAGTTCTTGGCTTAGAGCTTCTTGATTTTGATCTGCATTTGGACTAAACTCTTCTTTTGCTTGCAGGGTTCCCTTCCTTCCACAACCATTTCTCACAACTTTGTTTTGCTGTTTTCACTTGATAGTGATTTACGGGTGTACATCACTGACAATTGAAGATCTGTCATGTACTGTACATAAATCACTAGAAAAAGAAATTTATATGTTACTTTTGACCACGTACATTGACCGCTGGTTATTAGAGATTCGTAGCTAGCTACAAAAATACATGTCCAACACAACAAGGTATGGGTTTACAGACCTTCTGCCCCAGATGAATGAAAATAGTGAAAGGGAGATAATTTAAGAAAAATCAACATAATAGTATCATCTATTCATGCGACATCGACCATAAGATGCACCAGTAAGGAAAGTGAAGAGTGAGGATTATAGATATTTTAGAAGTCAAGGGAAGCCAACAAAGACTTGCATTAAGGGAGTTAAACATGATGTGAAAAAGATGGGTTTGCAAGAGCACGTAGAGCTAAATATAAGTGAATGAGGAAGAGAATTTTTGTGGATGAGCGCATGTAGAGCTAAATATAAGTGAATGAGGAAGAGAATTTTTGTGGATGAGCGCAGGTTATAAATTCTATTTATGAAGCTGATCCCATCTTTTAGGATTTGGCATTGTTGTGTATTTCATTTCTATTTAGTCAACAAAAAGTGGAACAAAACCAAGTAAGAAGTGAAGCAGATCTTGATCTCAAAAACAAAAAAAAAAGTTGGCAAATTTCTAAAAATAAAAGCACAAGTACTTCTGACAAGCATCCATCAACATGTAGATAGTTCACTGAAAAGGGAGTCCTAAATTTGCAAACCTGACCAAATCGCAATGGAAGGCGTCAGTTAATCACATCCAAGATTTGAAATGTTAATTCCTGTTTGCTTATAGTGTATATCAAGTACATTTATAATTGTATGTCAATTGTAGTGGAGAAAGGATAAGTGCGTGCAGGAAGGTGAGCAGGTGCCTGACATGGTGGATTCTAATAAAGCAGAAGATAAAAAAAAATTTAAAAAATGAGAGAAAACAGAAGAGACAGAGAGTAAACAGAAAGAGAAGGCGAATATTTATACTGGTGCCCGGTGGCGATTGGCATAGCTCTGTAGCAAGTAATTTACTTAATATTAAGAGTTCAAACAAGTGAAAGCTTTGAAATCCATTAGTTGGAAAATCACAAATGGTCGCCAGCAAAAGTGTTAGTGGGAAAAAATTGGAGCTATAGTGTCAATGAGGAGATGAGAGAGAGTCCTTAGGGACTTGACAGCCAGTTTTGTAAAATATAGCAGGAGCAGAAGTGGAAAAAAGTTTCAACAAGTAGCTGAGATATTATGATGCTAAAGATACTAGTTCATTAAGCTGCCTATTTCAGCTTCCTTGTATTTTCTTAAGCTCCCTTAGATTTTAATAGGCTACCTAATAAACACATTCAAAATTTTGTGTAAGCTGATTGACTTTGGTCAAATGAGCTTTCAGCTAGCTTATTCACCTGGCCAAAAAGCCTCTACATATTGAAAACTGCAATACTTTCTACACATTCAGAGATTATTCTACATACTCAAAACCACAATATTGCAAAGATAATCTTACTTGGCGGTCAAAATCCACAATGTCAATAGAATAGACTTCATTGCTTGTCTGGATATCTTTTTTGATAAAACCGTCAAACCATTTGGTTCCTAGCATGACATGATCACCAGAATCCTGTATAATTACGAGTTAAGCAAGTTATATTTACAGAAACTTAGTAGCTTCAAAGACTCTCAAAGAAGATGTGACACATAAATTTCCTAATTTTGTTATATGTTTGTAGAGGTCTCTAGAGCCTAACATCACTACCATCCTCCATGCTCATAACTGACTCAATCTCTCTCCAAAGTATCTGAGTGGGGTACAAAGATGCAGTTAAAAAATAAAAACATACTAGAAAATTTATCTTCGTGTTCATTACTGCCTATGAGAAGGAAGAGAAGGCAACAAGAGAAAACATTTATGATTTTTGACACCTTTGGTTTTGATGATACCTAAAACCAGATCAGTAGTCTCTTTCACACCAAGGTTAGTTTAGCATCAAACTTCAGAATTGCATGTTACTAGGTATATATCAGAAATCGTACAGAAATGCCAACCTATGGTTGAAAATCTTTGTAATTATCATGATAATCCATTACTCCAATCATATTGATATCTTTGTCAACACAGGCTAACACCAAAGACGTCAGTAAACATGAAAGTGCACAAATGCTTGAAGTCTCATGATAGATTACCCTATCATACAACATATCTATCCTGAGTTCTGACAACAATCACTGAAGAAGTCAAAAAAAATGGGAGCTAAATTTCACTATTGCTTCACACTATCTATTAGACAGAGTCAATACCTCATCTTCCTCCTCAGGTTCAGATTCTAATTCATCAAGCTCTTCTTCAGGGCTTTCATCAACTGATTTCCCGGAACCTGCTATTGCCTGAAGCCTAGATTGATCACCATCTTTGGTTGCTTGAATTAAAGCTCCAAGCAAATCTGGCTCAGCATCCCGAAGCAACTTCCCTGCCAAACAGAGTTCAATTATCATGCATATTCATACAGATTGCAAGCATTTTTAACGTCTACTGCAATACAGTATAAGTGCAAAGTACACCACTCATTCATTTAGTATAAGTGCACTAAACACGAAACTCACAGCAGATCACATGATTGCAAACCCAAAACAATAAAGCTTTTTACCATTGAATCTCTACCTCATATAATGTAAACGCATTCGATACACAAACATCCAACACATCAATATAGACAAACAATTATCAGGCATATACCCATTACACCAAAGAACAATAGTAATAATTACCTATATAGTTAAACTGCCTTCTTTTCCCCTCACGAACATCAGCTCCTAATTTCTGCAGCATAAATGCAAACACTTCAAGCACAATTCGACCCTCGCTTTGATTTTACAACTACTTTTAGCCTGCTATTTAAGTGATACTCAAAACTACATTTCACTATCTCACCCACCTTAACCACCATTAGAGCCTCAAAAACCTCTTCCTCCAATGAAGCCGCCCTGCAAACAAATTTCATTCAACAAAACAAACAAATAAATAAATAATCACCTAAATTAGCACAACACCACTTCATTATGTATACCCCAATCTTCACCAAATTAAAATAAAAAATTAAAAAAGAACAGCATTCCCAAAAAAGCACAAAAATATCAAAACCCACTTCACTCCATAGTGCTCCTTCTCACGCTTTTTTCGCACATTTTAGTGCAACAAATCTTCTAGGAGCACATAGTTCTACGTGCTCCAGATCGCATGTAAGTATGTAACAGTATGCAACTTCACAATCTGCTATAATCTTCACTAAAATGTAAACAAGAAAGAAACCCAGAAAAAACAGTTTTATACCGACTTCAATACTGCCTTAATCTTCACCAAACTCAAAACCCAAAAAAAAAAGGGAAGAAAAAAAAAAACTGAACTTGAGAATACGTTTGATTTGAGAAGTGGAGAAAGAAGCTAGGTCAATTCCCCAACGAACAGCTTCACGAGCTGCACGTTTGGCTTCATTGCGGCTTTTTCTTTGGTTCTTCTTATCATCCTCTGCATTTTTGTCATCTTTTGGTTCTACAACACTGATGTTGTTGTTGTTCCTCTTTTCGAGGTCGATTTCGCGGGGAGGGCGGAGAGCGCGCGGCGAAATGTGGGCGTGGCGGCGGAGTGAGAGGAGAGAGAGACGATGTGCCGTCGTGATTGTTGTTTGAGAAGAGAGAAAATGGAGTATTTGTCGGTGGAATAGCGGCGTTGCTGCAGCTCGTACCACCTGCGCCATGACTTTTGTTTGTCTCTCTAGTCTCTCCTCTTTTTTTTGGTTTTGGCGAAGATGAAGAAGTTGGGACTGAAGATGAGGAAAAAGGGAGAGGAGATGTTTTGTTTAAAAAACAAAATGGCGTCGCCCGGGTTCGAACCGGAGACCTTCAGTGTGTTAGACTGACGTGATAACCAACTACACCACGACACCTTCGTATTATTCTGATCATGTATAATCTCTATATACCTTAGTTTTCAAGGTAAATCAATCATATGACTAGTGTGAGCTTCTTTTCATTGTCTCGAATAGGGGTGATAATGAGACTGGCCGATTCGCGAACACTTTGGAGTCGGCTCAATCAAAGCTCAACTTCGTTGTGGTTTGTCTGGAATTCGGGCTCAGCTTGAGGCTTAAACATGCAAAGTTGAACTAGGCAAAACTTGATTCAAAAAGCTCGTGAATAGCTCAATTATTATTTTATATATCTTTAAAATTATATTAAGTATTACTTTTTTAATATTAACTTATGTAACATTACATTTTACTACATTGGGAAAAAAAACAATAAGTTAATAATACATTGACACAAAAATGATTAATTCTTGATCGACTATATGATGAGACATTAGCTCTAATACACAAAACGGGTTTAGCTACTTTAATTGGATGAGGTATTAGCTCAAATACACAAAACGACTTTAACTACTTTAATTCGATAATATCATTATTAGTTGAAAACATAAGAGAATGTTGAAAATTATGAAAATAAGCAGCGAAACAGGTTTGTTGAGACTTGTTACAACTTTCATGATTATAGTGACCTATCGGTTGACTTGGATAAGGGAATACATTGAAACAAATAATAACAAGTGAATGTTAGATTAAATAATAACATTAATAAAGGTAAGAAGAGAAATAATAATTAATTAATTAATTACTAGAGTTTTAGGAAGTACTTATAATTCAATGTTGGCACAAATTGATGGTATAAAGAATAAAAAGGAAAAGAAAAGGAAAAAGAAAGAAAGATTAATAAAAAAAATAGAAACCAAATGTCTTCTTTCATTTTAGTTCCCCATCTCCATTTTTTCTCTTCACAAAAACTCAAATGAAGTTTTGAATCAAGGCTCAATTTTTATGCACACAAAAACTCAAATCCAATTAAAAACTCCAAACTAAACCATACTCTCCAAAAAAATCAATTTTTCATCAATTCCATCAACACCATTCACAAAAATTAGAACACAACCATGGCTATAAATAGCCATACGTGCAAAAGTCTCTAGGGTTCGTAAGGGTTCTCTAGGGTTTGAGTTGTAAGTTTTGGGTTTCTCCATCAGGAAATCTCGAATTTTCGGGTGGTGCAACCCTTTTTTGGGGTTGATTGTTAGCCCCATGGCTGATGATATAGTGTCGAAGGTATCAAGTTTGCAGATAACTGAAGAAGAAGATACAGCCGTTAATCTTGACAGTGTTGAACATTCCGAAAGTGATCTTGATCTTGAACTGGCGCTAGTAGGCAAAGTTTTAACCATTAGAAACTTTAATTTCGAGGCTCTAAAGAAAACTTTGTACCAAATTTGGGCGACAACCACTGCTGCATTATTTCGGCCTATAGAAAACGGGTTGTTTGTTGTGCAGTTTACGTGCCGTCGCAATAAAGAAAAAGTCTTGCATGGGAGGCCATGGACGTTCGATCAAAATCTTGTGATGCTGCAAGAAATTGATGATTCGATGCAACCGTCGACCATAAAACTCGAACGTTGCCCTTTTTGGACTAGATTATATAATCTACCATTGGGGTGTCGATCGGAGGGCCACATTCGAAGAGTAGGAGGATGTTTGGGTGAGGTAATGGAGGTGGATTCGGATGGGGTGCAGTGGGATACGTCGGCTCGCGTTCGTATTATAATGGATGTCAAGAAACCTCTGAGAAGGGTGCAGCGGGTGTCGATAAAGCAAGGGGTTTCGGCCCTTATTGAAGTTAAGTATGAAAGACTACCTATTTTTTGCAATGGGTGTGGTTTGATCGGCCATATAGAACGGGACTGCCCGGTGCAACAAGTTGAGGATGATAGGGTGGAGAAACAATGGGGAGCTTGGCTTCGAGCATCACCAAGAAAAGGGCGGTTGAGGCTAGAGGAGGAGACGAGGAGTTTTTTGAAGAAGGCTCGTAGCTTGCGGTTTGATGAATCTGCAGTAAGTAAGGAAATAAATGACAAGGTGGGGTGTCATAGTATCACCGAAGTGACGCCACAAAATATTGGGGAGCAGCAGCGAGTGGCTTTAGTCGAGCATGAATCACACATGGAGGAGGACTATGAGAGGATGAATTCCGAAGCCGTGGTCCACGACATGGTTCCATCCCATAATGAATCAGGTGACGCTACTCTTTCTAGCTTTTCTTTTAATGCTTCTAAGGCTAAGGGGATGGGCAAAAGCAAATCTATGAAGGTGAAAGTCCATAAATCGAAAGTGAATCATGTTGATAAGCCGCCTGGTTATAGTAAATTGGGTCATGAGGTAAATAGTGGAGAGAAAAGGAAGTGGCTTGACCCAATGATTGTTAATGAGGGCATTTGTGATTGTTAATGAGGGCATTTGTGATGAGGTGGAAAAGAAGCGTTTTAAGTGTGCAGATGAAGTTGAAGTTGGCAGTGTGTCTCAAACTGTCGAGGCGGAGGTTGGTGAAGACCAACCCCGCCGGGAGTTATGAATATTTTATGTTGGAACTGTCGGGGGATGGGTAACCCCTGGACAGTTCGTCAACTCAGAAGATGGAATTCTTCTGTTACCCCCGACATC
This sequence comes from Beta vulgaris subsp. vulgaris, assembly GCF_026745355.1. NCBI lineage: Eukaryota > Viridiplantae > Streptophyta > Magnoliopsida > Caryophyllales > Amaranthaceae > Beta > Beta vulgaris. Next base: position 6,808,783 of record NC_079202.1, on the reverse strand, counting down.
CTGTCTGTGTCGGAGACAATGATAAAAAAAAGAGATAGCAGAAAAAGCGAAGGATCGCATTGATTTTTCAAATGCGTTCGGTGTGTCGAGTGTAGGTCGATCTGGAGGCTTGTGTTTTATTTACTGGAAAAATGATACTATAGATTTCACGTTGGTGTCGTTTTCCCAGAATCATATTTGTGGTGATGTGGTTAGTAGAGAAGGAGTGAGGTGGAGGTTTTATGGAATCTTTGGTTGGCTGGAGGAGTCGAATAAGTACCTAACATGGGATCTTATAAGGCGTTTAAGTGCTGCGTTTAAGTGCTGAATGTGATGGTCCAATAGCTTTCGGAGGGGATTTTAATGAGATATTGGCGTATGGAGAGAAAGAAGGTGGGGCTTCGAGAGATCGTAGGGCAATGAGGGGTTTTCGAGAGGTTGTTGATGATTGCGATTTGCATGATTTACGTTATGTTGGTCAATGGTATACATGGGAGAGAGGTGATAGCCCGGAGACGAAGATTAGAGAAAGACTGGATCGTTTTCTTGTTTCTCAAACATGGGTGCAGTTATTCCCGGAGGCTTTCATTGAGCATCTTGTTAGATACAGATCGGATCATGCAGCGATTGTGCTCAAGAGTGAAATGCCTAGTCTCTCTAGGTATCGAGAGAAAAGTTTTAAATTTGAGACACGATGGCTTTTGGAGGAGGGGTGTGAAGATAATATTCGAGAGGCTTGGGAGGGTTCGATCGGCGAGACCATATAGGGTCGGTTGGGGGCTATTGCTCGCAAGTTAGTTGGGTGGAATAAGGAGGGGGCTCGTAGTTTGGCAAAAAGAGTTGAGAAAGTCGAGAGAGAGCTTCATAAGGCTCAAACAGAGGGGATTTCGGAGAGGACCTGCGATAAATGTGGTAAGCTTGAAGGAGAGCTTGATAGTTTGAATGCGAAATTAGAAGCACATTGGTATATGAGATCGAGGGTGGCGAAAATAAAGGATGGGGACCGTAACACAAAATATTTCCATCATAAGGCATCACAGAGGAAGAAACGAAATAGAATTCAGGGCCTTTATGATCCCCACGGTACGTGGCGAGTTGAAGAGGAGGAAATTGAGACTGAGGTTGGGAATTATTTTCAAGACATTTTCACATCGTCTAAGCCATCTAGAGATAATCTGCAAGAAGTTTTGAAGCATGTGAGGTCGTCTGTGACCCAGGAATACAATGACATTTTGCTTCGCCCATACACAAAAGAGGAGACTTATGCTGCATTGAGTGAGATGCACCCTTGTAAGGCTCCTGGGCCTGATGGAATGCATGCTATATTTTATAAGAGGTTCTAGCATATCATTGGTGACGAGGTATTTTCTTATGTTAGCAATATTTTACATAACTTTTCTTGCCCAGGAGATGTCAATTGTACTAATATTGCTCTTATTCCTAAAGTTAGATCTCCTACTGTTGTTTCTGAATTCCAGCCTATCAGTTTATGTAATGTGTTGTACAAAATAGCTTCAAAAGCTCTTGTTTTGAGGCTCAAAAAATTCCTCCCTGCACTTGTAACTGAGAATCAAAGTGCGTTTGTTCCTGGAAAAATGATTTCGGACAACTCTCTCATTGCTCTGGAAATTTTTCATACTATGAAGAAGAGGAATAATAGCAGGAAAGGCTTGATTGCGATGAAACTTGATATGAGTAAAGCCTACGATAGAGTGGAGTGGGGTTTTCTCAGGAAGCTACTGCTGACAATGGGTTTTGATGGAAGATGGGTTAATCTGGTGATGAGTTGTGTATCGACTGTATCGTATTCCTTTATTATTAATGGACGAGTATGTGGTTCTGTGACTCCCACTAGAGGATTGCGCCAGGGGGACCCTTTATCCCCGTTCTTGTTCATTTTGGTTGCTGATGCATTTTCTCAGATGATTCATTTTGGTTGCTGATGCATTGGCTAAGATGGGGAAAAATGTGTAAATCCAAATGTATGGGGGGCATGGGATTTAAGGATCTCGCGGTCTTTGATGATGCTTTGCTGGGTAAACAAGTCTGGCGTTTATTACATTACAATAAATCACTATTAAGTCGGGTAATGAGTGCCAAGTATTATCCTCATGGTGATGTTTGTAAAGCGAGGTTAGGATACTTTACCAGCTATTCGTGGCGAAGTATCTGGGGTGCAAAGAGCTTGGTTTTGGAGGGTTTGATTTGGAGAGTGGGAGATGGCAGGAAAATTGACATATGGAGCGAACCATGGGTGGGGGACGAAGAAGGCAGATTTATCAGAAGTGATCGGGTGGAGGGGCTAGAAGTGGTGGGAGATTTAATAGATGTGGAGAAAAAGGAGTGGAATACGGAACTAATTGACAGACATTTCACTGAGCATGATCAACGTTGTATTATGGCGATTCCTTTAAGTGCTAGAGGTTTAGAAGATGAATTAGTTTGGGCGTACTCAAAGGATGGCACCTATTCGGTGAAAACTGCTTATATGTTGGGGAAAGGTGGGAATCTGGAGGATTTTCATAGAGCGTGGAATATTTAGTGGAGCTTAAATGTGTCGCCTATGGTTCGCCATTTTATGTGGCGCGCCTGCACAAGTTCCCTCTCGGTACGGGATGTGCTTAAGCGACGTCACCTCGTCGAAGATGCTGGTTGCCCCTGCTGTGCCAGAGAGGATGAGACACAATCACATTTATTTTATAACTGCCCGATGTCGCTAAAACTGTGGGAAGTGCTGGATTGTCACATGTTATTACAAGGGGTGGAAGATGAAGGCATGTGTGATACTCTTGTTAGATGGAGTGAGATGGATGCAAAGGTGGTCCAGAAGGGCTGTTATATCCTCTGGAATGTGTGGGGTGAAAGGAACAAGAAAGTTTTTGAGAATACAAGCCATCCTGTCCCTGTTGTGTGCCAGAGAATCATGCGACAAGTTGATGATTTTAATTGCTATGCGGTGAAGATTTATGGAGGATTGCGGTCCATCACCACTCCGAGCCCAGGCCGATGGCATGCTCCCCCTGCTGGTGTTATTAAACTGAATACAGATGCAAGCTTGGCTTATGAAGGTTGGGTGGGGCTGAGTGTGATAGCCCGTGATTTGGAGGGTAAGGTGTGCTTTGCTGCAACTAGATGTGTGCGTGCCTACTGGCCTCCCGAGGTAGCTGAATGTAAGGCCATTTATATGGCAACCAGATTGGCCAAAGCTCATGGGTATGATGACGTGATTTTCGAGTCTGATTCTGTAGTAGCTACCAAAAGATTAACTAAAGCAGCAATTTTCTTCTCAGATTTGGATGCAATACTTGAGACATTCTTTCTATGTGTAATGCATTTTCTTCTGTTTCCTTTTCTCATGTTAGAAGGGATGGGAATTGTGTGGCCCATAACCTTGCTAGAGTAGTGCCATTTGGTGTTGAGCAGTGTTGGGAGCGTCATTGTCCTATTATTGTAACACCTTATGTACTTATGGACACTTTGTCCCTTTGATTAATGCACTTCTCTTTCCCCTCAAAAAAAAAATAGTCATACGTGCCTCTCAAATCACCACCCTATCCTCCACCATCTTCATCACCACCGGGATTCTCCTATCCTCGTCGGAAATCGCCACCCAAAAGTACTCCTTCAAGCTTACCTATTTTCGCAACACACACCACACTTTCTCTCTCCCCTGTTTCGAACCAAACCACCTGCCCACCACCCTTCCCCCCACTACGGCACCGTCGTACTTCTAACACCATACACACCACCCTACGTCGTCGCCCAGACTCGCCGCAAACCAGCCGCGTCTCTCTTTCCTCTCACCCACACTCTCTCTCTCTCCTCCTTGCGCTGACGAGCCATCTCCCAGAACCGCCTGATTTCACGACTTCCGCTGCGACGCCTCGCCACTGCTGCCGGAGCTCCACCACAACGCCAACCTCCCTTTTCTTCCTCCCTTGTTTTTGTGCCTGATAAGTGAGCAGGAGGTGTGTCAAATACCTCTATACTCCTTAATCTTTATATTTTAAGTTGTTAGTTGCGTTGTTAATAATCTAGGCTCAAAGACCCAAGCAATATATAAAACTCTAAATTGGGCTCAAATATGAATTTTCTTATTGTGTACTTAAACCATATTAATTAAATTATTAGCTATTTTTTTAAAAAAAAAAAAGAAACCCAATTAATCAGGTCTTATAATAGTAATTGTCAATTTATTCTTGTAATCTGAAAATCGTAACTGAATATTAGGAATTTTATGATTAGTTGGGCTACAATAACTGAAATTGTTTTATAACTCGTTGAAGATAATTTAGTTATAAAATTGAATAAGGTACCTACCTCTGTATCCGATTCTTCTCCTCAGGATATTCAATCGGCTTATTCTCCGACAATAGATATTCGGAGTCTCCCCTTGTTTGTTGTAGTTGGTTGGGTTTATCAATCTTAGTATAACAAATGATACGTTAAATATAATCCTATTAATCAAAGTAAAGTAGGTAAAGTTAATTATAAAAGCTTAAATAATGAGTATCTGTAATGTCAACACCGATATTCAATAATAAAAATAATCATAACAACTAAAGGTCTAAATGCTAAAATAAAATGAATATTTATATTTTCATTGTCTAATTGCATGCTTAGATTAAAACGAAAGGATATTACAGCTTCCCCGACTTTGAAGATTATTAAGTAGGAATCGAGGTAACATTTATTTCTAACACTCACGATCCCTTTCGAAATATGTTTGTGAAATCATTTTTATATTATAATCATAAGAGTTTGTGTGACGTGATCCTTATTCTGGATTGTGGGACACTTAAATTGTTTATGAATCAGTTTTCCTATAGTGTGAACTTATGAGTTATTGATGCTCAAGTATGATTCATGAAAAATATAAGGTTTATGCCGACGAATGTTAAACAAACGAAACTGATAAATGAAAGTGAAAGAGGCTCTGGCAGTATCATGTTACGCTTATCATCTACTTTATGGTCGTGCACGTACCTTCGCACCCATCGTACACCTGAAAAGAGAGTCGGGCACCTTGAGGGTGTTATGGTACTACTCTATTTTGGTGCGAGCAGTGTATACAATAAGAGAGCTGGGATCCTTGAGGATCATCGCATGGTGGGAGACGTCCTGCATGTCTATACTTGTCAGTTACCAAGCTAAAAGATGAACAGATAATTGGAACTTATGAAGTTTCAAGATGCTACTTAAAATTGTTCACCTTGCTATTATTTCATTACTGATTTCTAATGTGTTCTACAATATTCTCTTCTCCATGTTTGCAAATAAAATAAATTGAAATGAATTTACAGTGTTTGGGTAGTATGTTACTGAGTTTCGACTCACGATGTTGCTTTTGGTTTTAGGTACTGATGAAGGTGACGGGATGGCGTAGAAGTGAGGATGGTCAACTACTTTACATATATGAAAAACTATATTGGTTATGTAATCTAAACTTATGATCACTAGAACATGAACTTAATGATGTTTAGAGGTTGGAGCTTTACAAAAGGGTATCAAAGCCGAAGGTTTCTAAAACCTGAACTAGAACCGTAATGGTTTTACATAAATTAATTTTAATGTAAAAATGGTTTTAGGTGAAATGGCATAATAAATAATAACGACAATAATATTATTAATCATAGGATAGAAATAGTTGGGCTATGTAAGATAATTAAGGAAAAATAAATAAAAATTTAAGTTCTATAAGTTGATGAATAAATAGAAAAACTCGAATAACCATGAGCATGAGCGTTAGGATCGAAAATGGGATAAATTTTCCTTACTTTTTGAATGCACTGTGGCCTAATTTCATCAAAAGTGATATGAATGTAAAATGTTCAGTGTGATAGAAAATGGCAACAAGTGAGAGTGATCACGCTGAAGGAGGAAATGAAAATCACGTGTCCGATGTGTCACTGGAAGAAATGAGGTCAAGGCTCGATGCTTTGCGAAGGGACCAGATTTTCAGAGAAGCCACCGGAGACGTTGCTAACGATAATAGAACGGACTTATTAAGACTTGTAATAATGGAACTCTTGCAAGGAAATCGACAAAAGTCCAAATCAGAGCAAGAAAAATGCTCTAACATGTTTAAGCGATTTTCTGCTCACAAACCACCAACCTATGATGGCAAGACGGATCCTACCGAATTCGAAGAATGGATTAATCGTATGGAGAAACTAATTGACGCCACTCAGTGTGCTGAAAAATGAATGGTGAATTTCGCAGTATTCTATCTGAAAGGGCAAGCAAACCTTTGGTGGAAGATTGCAAAGGGAATCCAAAGCCAACCCGGCTTTGGATGGGAAAATCTGAAGGGAGCAATGAGAAATCGATTTTACCCTCAAATTCTGCAGCTCAAAATGGAATCTGAGTTCATCCATCTCAAGCAAAGGAATATGTCAGTGTTAGAGTATGCTGTGAAATTCAACGAGCTTGCTCGATTTGCTCCTAACTTAGTGTCGACGGGTCGACAAAGGATGAACCGCTTTGAAGAAGACCTTATTCTTGATCTTCAGGAGAAACTTGCAGCACACATGAGTACATCCTTCCAAGAGCTCTACGATAGGACTACCAATGTTGAAAGAAAAAGCAAGCTTCGTAAAGAGATCTTTGAGAACAAAAAAAGAAAAAGAATTTTCAAAACCAACCCAACAATGGGTCATTCAAGAGGCAAGAAACTGGAAATCGAAGTGGAAATTTTGGAAACCAAAATCAAACTCGATGATGCTGTAAGTGTGGGAAGTGGAACCATATTGAGAATGTAACAGCCTGAATTCTTCCGACCAGCTTACAGAGGATTAAGTACATCGAAAGAGATCACTTCAGTCGTGATAACCCAGACTATTACCATCACACTCACCGAACTATATCGGAGAATGTGGAACTCAATTCACAATTCTATTCAATTCAAATTAACTATTACAACAGGACCTTAATTATCAAACTCTGTGCTAATAAATTTTTATAGAAAATCCGGTAGAGTTTCCTTTGAAAATAGGACAACCTTAAAGCGGGAAATAATATAAATCTGTTTACAATTTCAATTTATAAAATACTCCAGACTCAACAACCTTAACGCTTTCGCAGAGTAACAACCAACAGAGAACCAGGTGCACTAGCTAGCGATTCTTAAATACATAATTAGTTATAAATAATCTATTACTAACTATTAATACGTCGAGCGTCTTCACTTCGAAAACAAATACAATACTACACCATCTCGTATCAGTTTCAACTTGCAAAAGATTAACTCACGACTTCAACCTGAAAAATTTAGGATACTGCCACCCACCAAGTACAGGCCACATAAAATGACAAATAACATACACACATCAGCAAAGCTGAGTACTAAACCTGTAATAAGATCAACACATGCTTTGGTGGCTTTTACTTAAAAATGACTCTCAACGATCAACATGGTCAAAACAATCACATGTCATAACAATGTATAACATTTGTCATGTGGGACACATACATGATAATCACATCTGTTATAATAGTGCTTAGTATTAGTCTTATCAGACACATATAGGTAATACCTTTGTTCAAATATTCTTCTAATAATACATCATCTTTCACATAACAACAAACATAGTAAGAGGATTCCTAAACATTCACAACAGTGACATTTCATATCTCATTATTTAATTAACCATTCAACATCACAATTTCTTATAAATGATATGAGTTTACCAACTCTGATATAAACAATATACTTTATCTCCTTTAGTTAATTTCTTAGCGGAAACCCACACTTATGCTTTGATACTCTATCAATCATTTTCTTATACTATTATAAACAAACCCTTTTTAGGCAACAAATAACATAATAACTTTCACTATAACAATTTCTTATCGGGAATCAAATAACAAGATGCGATTCCTTATCGGGAATCCAACATTAGAATAACTTACTGTGATATGCTTCCTTATCAGGAAACCAATATTGACATTCATATTCAAATATTGAATAAACATTCATTACCTACCGATATGATTCCTTATTGGGAATCCAATATCGAAACAACTTACCGTGATACGATTCCTTATCGGGAATCCAATATCGAAAGAAGTTTCATAATTTGAGATTTTAACCTGGGGGAAAGAGAACGCGGCGGAGGAGACAAAGCTTACACTCCGATAGTGGGGTTCGTCACCCAACCGTTCGCTTTACTTTTTGGCCAATAACTCTGACTAGTCCTGAGTACATTTTTCCGCTGATTCAATCAGCCATCCACATGTTTCACATTACCTGATATGTCGCCGCCCGATTATCGCCCCACAAAGCAATGGCAGGTTTCCCTGTGGGGACCCCCCAAGGTTCACAGTCCATAAGGGTACTGTTTATGTCACCTCATCTGTCGACTCAAACGAGGCTACTTTCCCCTTTGGATCACTTCTCATTATCATTCATATTTCAATCAGATGATTCTTGGATCTCATCCAATAGTTTAATAATTCTTAACAGATTTGTATAACAAACTAAACCAGGATACTAACTTAGAGAACTATAATCTCTTAACATAGCATCCTTACAAGTATTCCAGGGCTATTACATATATGCTTTTCGATTCCTATTCCAATCATGAAACTTATAAACCGCAACAACTAATAGATACTCATGTTCACTAAACATCAACAACAATGACAAAAGGTATCTCAGTTAGAATTAACTGACGAGAGTTACTAAAGCAATGCCACACAACACATGCTTTTGCTTATAGATAGTTTATACTCTTTTCCATTTCATAATTAACAATTGAGATTTATTCCATGAATGATAATAACAGTTATCAAGCACCACCAACAACTTCCAATAGGTCTCTCTCTTAGAATTACTAAGGAGAGTTCAATTAAACACCGCATTCCAAAGTTCATTGAGCGAAGAGTGATTATTCAAACCAATTAAATATGGTCCAAGTTACACCAATAGGTGAATTCCAACTCACATAATCATTATAAACCATTATCGAGTTAACTTCCTGATTACATAAGACAAGTCAACCCCATACAATCTTCGATAATTATAAATCTCTTTGTGAACTAATAAACATATTTATACTTTAACCTTCTTACTTATAAACTTCGAAGATTAATAACAAATCACCCTTCTAGGTTGAATCCCATTAGGATTCAATAAACAATAATACTAATTAATAACCATTTTCTCTTAACTTTAAATAACAAGACGAATTGAATTAAATCTTCTTAATATAAACAGCTGAACTTAAGTAGAACAAAATAAGCTTAAGGTATTGGGAACTCATAGGCTTTCACTCTTAAGAGTCTAAAGAAAAGACTCTCGATCACCTGACATATTCCCGTCATATACTTCTTAGGTGCCATCCAATTAGTTTATAACTCAACGTTAAACTTTAGTTACTATTATACTTAGAACATACAAACACTAGTATTAAGTTTAATAACTTGATCAACACTATATTGGAACCATAGAAACATAGCTTACTTTTTATTAACTAATGACACTGAATTCCATATAAAACGAGTTTTTTTAATCAAACTAACTCTTATTATATATTGAACTATAACCACATGTTAACTAATGAAACTCATGGAACTCCATGTACGTATTAGTTAAGAGCGCATCTTTAGTTGACTTTGTTATACTCTTTTACTCTCCATAATCAACCTTCGAATTTATCTTAACAACAAGGACAAGAGTTAATAGCTATTCTTGTTAAGCTTAAGATAAAGAAACTAAACCAACGAATCTTCTTAATACATTTATTTTTTACCAGTCTACTAACTTTCTTACATTATAGATTAATCGAACTATATCTCAAAAACTAAGTCTATGATATTAAAAACAACGATGTCCTCCTTTATAGATATATTCTCATTAATGACATTTCAAAAATCACAAATAAACAAGCAACATTATTTTATAGTTCATACTACACAATTAACCAATTATCATATCTCACCAAATCCCATTTAGATGAATTAAACAAATTACTAGTTCTAATAGAAACTAGTTAATAATGGGTTTGACAATATGTCATTGACAAGATTAACTCAATCCGATATCTAAGCGTTTGTCTCTCGTTTCAAAAGCATATGTTTGAAATTGCGTTCTAGAAAAAAGTAAGTGTCGTTAAAGTTAATGTGAAGCAATAAAAATGAACCAGATATAGGTATATATAGAAATTAAATTCATTTTGTCTAACATGTGCATTATAGGAATAATAATCAAATAGAAATACATTATTGTAATATTAGCAATCTTTTACAAACATTGTACTTACACATACTTCAAAGAAAAAACAAATATTGCAACAAAATACAAAAACTTGTATCAATTCCATAATTTCTTTTTGCACAAGAACCAAGGTAAGGACAAAAGTTGAAAACATAAAGAAAGGAACCCCATTTATAATGTACTCGAAAAGAGATAATATATTGCCAAAATTGAAAATGGTAAAAGTAATAGTGTGTTGTCGAAAGTTAAAAACGATACAAGTAATAAAAAACGGATGAAATATATTATAAGAAATGTCATACGAAACTAATAGCGTAACACTAAATTTCATCCAAATGTACACGATTTTCTTAAAATATAATCTAAAGTGACATATATGTATATATATGTTTTTTTAATGCTAATTAAGGGCAAAGCTCCCAAATATATGTACACATATCTAACAAACTAGTAGTTTTTCTTAAGCTATTTGACTAAATTTTAACGGGGACATTTTCACAATCATGTCAAACCCGTAATTTTTCTATTAGCTAGCTAAAATTCAGCCAAATAGAATCTTTTTCCGCGCAACTCATACTCCTACCAACATTGATCAGTTTCCCAAGTACGGCGAGTATAACCAGAAAAGCCAGAACACGAGGTCGTACCACCACCATATTTAGTGGTCCCACTAGTAGTACAATAAGTAGGAGAATAACTCAAACGACGACCTTGAAGCCACATCATCCGATCATAATCCGCCCGTTTTTTAGGATCCGACAACGTGGCATACGCTTCATGGACCCTAATAAAGTCATCAGCTGACGTGGCATCTTTAGATTTAGCAACAGCACAAGCAACAACATCAGGGTGAAGAACTCTAGCCAATTTTCTATAAGCGGCCTTAATCTCTTTACCCGTCGCACCAGCTTGGATCCCCAAAACCTCGTACAACGACGACGTTTTCACCGAAGATGAAGCTACGCCGACAGAAGTCGTCTCATTCGCGGTGGCGGTGGCGTAGACGGCGGATATTGACGGAGTTGGTCGCCGGAAAGTGACGTAAGACGCCGGAGAATGACGTGGGCGGTTGAAAGTGGTGGAGGAGAGAGAGTTAAATGAGGTAGATGTAAATGTAGTGGTTGCAGAAGCCATTTTTTTTAAAAAAAAAAGAAAGAAAGAGAAGTTTAGATGGATGTTTTTTTAGATGGATGTTGAAGATTATAAGTTGAGACTTAAAAGAGTGGGTTGAATGAAGTTTATTGTTGCTCATGAAATTTTGGAGTTGAGATGTGTTTATATATAGAAATAAGATTAAGAATTAAGATAGTATAGAAGGAAAGGTGGGACCCAGGGATTAGTAAAGTAGAGGTATATAATAAGGGGCTTATCTAGAAACCCATAGGTGAGTGAGTAGGATCCGTGTGCTGCGTCAGAAATGTGTCGGTATCGTTTAGATCTGTGGCTGGTGATGTGGTGCCACTAATTTCTACAGTTGGGAAAAGAAAAATCGGCGTTTTGTTCCAGAACCTCTATTTGATTTTGACAATTAAGTTTTACAAGTCTAACGGTTAAGTCAATTCAATACTCAAGGTGCGAGTAGTCTAACGGTAGGAGTATTGTTATTGTCTATTTGTTCTTAAAATTTTTCTTTATACCCTCCCTAATAGTAACCCAAGGAATTCTTACAGCACCTTCAAGAAAAAAAATTATTAATTTGTTTTATATTTACATGAAACATTTCTATACGTACGCTGAAGGATGTATAACTTTAACGGTTTTCTCATCATATGCTTTTGACAGGTTTCTTTTAATAGAAATTTCATTAATTGAAGGTGAAACGATATCTATAATAGGTAATAAACAAAAACGAGATACAATCAAACAGGATAAATCAAATTCGTTTTGAATAAACTACAATAAACTAGTTTAAGCAATACAGCGCAACCCCTTTACATTTGCTGAATCACGCAGTTATTGTTGAGCAATTCTGTCATTCTGACATAGTTTGGCAAGAGCATTCTTAATCGAGCAATATTGATCGCATATGATATTTCAATACCTTCATGTTGAATCTCGAACTTCAATCAATGAGAGCAATTTCTTACACCTAAACACAAAAAAACCATACTGACAACTCTCATAGGAGAGAAGGATATCTCCACAACAGAGGATAAAAGTCCCATAACAGGGTTCGAAAAATCTCATAAAGAGAGACTAATTTATTCAACAAAATAAGAAAATGAACTCAAAACTGAAAATAAAAGGGGAAAACGAATTTATCATGGATGAAATCATCCACGACAGCTCCTAACTGATGAAGAATGGGTAGAGGAGGCTAGAATTTGAGAGAGAAGAGAGAGAGAGAGAGGGGGGGGGGGGGGGGGAGGGGAGGGGGAGGGGAGGCTAGCCCCTTAACAATGTTTTTGTATCCACCAAATAACAAAATATTTTTCAACATTCACCTTATGCTCCTGAGTTTCTTGAAAAGATATTAGAATGTCCTTAATAACTAACAATGATTAACTCATTTAATTATTAATCCTAATTAACCCTAAAAAAATCCAAAGTAACCCAAGTTAACCCTAATTTTCTATCCATAACCCTAACCACACAACCACCACCCCTCCCCCATCGCACCCCTGCAGCCCTACCTTCCCCCACCCCCACCCCACCCTCGCAACCCCCTCCCCTCCCTCGCAGCCTCGCAACCTCGCAGCCCCCCCCCCCTCACCATTTCTAAACAAGAAGAAGAAAAAGATGTTAAATTAATTCTATAGAAATAAATTCAATTGGAACTACTTATTGATCTGTTCTCATACTAGCTACACCAACAATTATAACCGACTGCTTCGCTTCAAAAATAAATGAAAATCCTAAGAAAAAGGTAAAATAGGGGATAAGGTTAACCCTGGCATAAAGGATGAAAAATTCAGTTATTTCACTAAATACTCCTGACAAAAAAATTTATTCACCAAATACCCCCACTTTTTTCAAAATTCACCAGATACCCATGAGTCATGACCTTTTAAAAAATTCACCAGATACCCCTAACCTTTAAATAAATCACCCAAAAATGCCCTTTTGGCTAACTGACGCCAGTGCTCCGCTAACTAATTAACTAATTAATCCTAAAAACTCTAATTAATCCTAAAAACCTAATTAGTCCTAAAAACTATAATTAACCCTAAAAACCTAAGTAACCCTAACCCAGCCCGCATCCCCCCTCGCATCAGCTAGTCCCTCCCCGTCGAATCCCCCATAACCACATAGCCCCCCCTCCCCCCGAATCCCCCACAACCACAAATCCCCCCATAACTCGAATCCCTCCCCGTCGAATCCCCCACAAATTGTGCCTCCTCCATCGCATCATCTAGTCCTTCGCTTACAAATCAGTCGCTCCCCCTCCCTCTCCCTCAGTCGCTCCCGCGAAATGGCTCGGTTTCTTCGACAATAATGGTGTTGGCGGCTGATTTCAGATCTACTATGTCAGCGAGAGTGAGGGAGGACTTGAATGAGGTCTAACGGGGGAGGGGGGCTGTGTGGGGGTTGTGTGGGGGCTGTCGGGGAGGGATGAGGGGGCCCTGCGTGGCTGCTGCGGGGAGGGGGGTGGGAATGGTGGGGTTGGGGTTGGGTGGTGGGGCTGGTGGGTGTAGGGTTGAGGGCCTGGGGTTGGTTTACGATGAGAGAGTTAAGGTTTACTTAGGGTTTAGTTAGGATCAATTAGGTTTAATTAAATTTAATTCGGGTTTTTAGGGTTTTTAAGGTTAATGACTAACAGAATTAACCGTCGTTAGTCATTAAGGGTATCTGGTGAATTTTATGTAAAGGTCAGAGATATGTGGTGAATTTGAAAATAAATGAGGATATTTGGTGAGTAAATTTTTTTGTCTAAGGTATGGTGAAATAACCAATTAAAAATTCCATTAACAATGTTGTCGACGAAAGATGCATGACGGGAACGATGGTAGCCTATGGTAGCGTGACAAATGGTGGTTAATGAGGGAGGTTAATTGCGATAAGGGACTAAGTAGGGTGATGATTTCTAAAACGAAGGACAATGCCTACTCTGGTAAATTAGCATATATAGTCATGTTAGTGCTATCATCGATGGTGGTTAGGGAGTGTTGAGACTGTGATGGAGGTGAAGTCAAGGAAATTGGATTGTTGTATAGGAATGTCATAAAGAATGTCATGAAATTGGGTGCTGGTTAAGAAAACTAAATAACAATATCATAAGGAATTAATTCAAAATGAAGAAATAAAGTTTTTTTTTTTGTTAAACCCAGACTTTAGAAAGATTATTTTATTTGGAGGAGAGATTGTAATTAGTATAATATATACATAGTAATTTCTAAAGTTCGAAAAGATTTATTTCTTTATTTATAATTGATTCTTTATGATATTGTTATTTAGCTTTCTTATCCAGAACCCCTCAGACGCTTGTTAGCTTTTGCCTATTAATAAATGGCAAAAATTACCAAGCTTATGTTGGATATTTTGAAACTTTTTTTGTCTTTTAAACAACTTTATCTTTTTACTAATTTCCGCATTTTTTTAGAATCTGGAACTATAACAAGTAAAAACAACTTTAAAATATAGATGAAGTATTACGACTCTCTCTTTTTTTGAGATAAAATAATATTTATACTTCCTCCGTCCTAAAATAAATAAATATTTTAGACCGTTTCAAAATAATAAAATACTACTTTATGGGTATTTACTTCACTCTATCTCTTTGCTCATCATATGGATCTCTCTTTTTCTTTCTCTCTACCTCCCTCCTCTCCTAAATTCCGTACCAAGCCCCTATATTTCATTAAAAATGAAACAAAGAAAGTATCATATTTGATTGGTTCATTTGTTGGTTACTCTGGAGAAGTATATCAAAAAAATCAAACAATACAAAACTATTTAAAGAGCTTTATATTTAACTTTTCATTGTTTCGTGTTCTCTATATCAATAAATAAATCTCATTTCAAATTATGATTATTTATGTTCAATAGTTATATAAATAAAATTATTCATGTAAATCAAATATAATTAAAAAAATTATTTCCGATTACATATAATACAGAATACGTAGAGAATGAATATCTCTATTAACAAACCTCCTTTATAGTCTATACCTTTCAAAAGAAAAAAGATCTTCCCCTTAAAAGAAAAAAATTAATTTCTTTCGATGACTAATTTAATACATTTAATGATTAGATCTACTTTTATATTAAAATTAGACCGTTTTTTAAATAATTTTTTGTTTAAAATAAACGATGCTTTCAGTATGCCCAAACAGGGACAGGCAGACAACGTCCCATGTTCATGGTTCATGTAACACATTGACTATTGCATACAGAAAACGGTGATCTAATGAGCTGTCGATATGAAAATATCAAAACCTTAGCAAGTGGAAATTTCTATTGGATAAGGCCAATGCTATGGGGGCCCACTTCACGAGTCGCCGTCAAATGGGCCTAACGTGTCATTTTGAAATCTGCAAATTGCAATGTAATGATGATGGATGACTGGATAAGAGAATTGGGCCTCGGAAAGTTTTGTATTTATTATTGTCAAGAGGGAACAGTTAGTGAAAAAGACATCATCTTGGAGAAGTAGTGAATGCTGATGGATTAGGATTTTAGTGTTATCATCTTTTTTTACATACTACTTCTTGTATGAATCTAACCTTCTAGAGGACTTGAAATTTGGGAGAATGGGAGGGATATAGATTCATCACCAAATCCACGTCACTCATGTGTGTCTAAGGTTATCTTCTCAAGCCTCATCTTTGGTCACTATATAGAAACTCCTTCTCACTCTCCTTCACCTTAAATGAAAGTTCAAAGCTGTGTAATTCAACTTATTTTAATGGTTTTATTTAGTTCGGTTTATTTTTCAATTTCTATAAGAAAAGAAACATTAAATATTTTTCTTTAAGAAAAATCGGATAAGTTTAGATAAGAATTAATCAGTTCGACAAATATAAGATTTGACAGACTCGTAAAATAGAGTCTAATAAGTTCAGGTAAGGTTTAATAAGTACTAATAAGTTGAGATAAACAAAAATAAATTGAAAAAAACGAGTCAATATCAAATATATGTATAACATTATTTAAACGCATATTTTATGTGTGAAATCTTTCAAGAGTGAAGGGTACATTTAGGACCTAAACTATTAGTATTTTCATCGTTCATGACCTGGTACTTTTTTATGCACCGTTTAGGAGCTAATGTCAATTGTCGTTGCCAAATTGTAACTATGGTTAAGTGTGGGGCCCAAATAAATTAATAAATTGTCAAAACCCAAAAAGCAATGATTTGTTGTAATTTTGGAGCAGAGGAAAAACGCAACGTTTGATGACTCTTTGCACTGATATCCATAAACTTGGCGCCACAAAACATGGCCTCCACTCTCTCATCCTTTGTACTCATTAACTCCAACACTCTTCATCTTCCATTCTTGTCAATACAAGCTCTCTGTCAGATTGAAAGAAGGCGGCTTCAGGAGAGATTTTTTCTGCAAAACACATTAAAATCATCAAGGTAATTTTCTTTTTTATCTCATGCACTTAAATCTTCATGTTTAAATAAAGTTATGAATTAGGGTTTTGTTTGAATTTCGAATTTTATAAATCATATATCTATGCGAATTTGATGTTAAGTTGTTTCAATTATGCTTTCCTATGTGTTTGTTAGTTGTTGAATGTTTTGATCATAAAATCTCGCTGAAAAATTTCAACTTTCATGTTTTCATGCCCTTCTAAAAACTATTACAATGTAAGCATTTTCTTTCCCTTAATTACATAACATTACATTTTCATTAGCAAAAAGAAAATTACAAACACTAACACTGCCATAACAATCCTACATTTCATTAGCTTCTTGTTGATATCTTCCACTTCATCTTCTAGTTTCATCTTGCTTCTAATGAAAGCCACCATCTCATCCCTTATTTCAAGAGGATGAGGACTGTCAATCCACTCAAGGAATGGGCAACCCCTTCTTGTTCTATCATTTTCACAAATATAAAACCTCATGAAATGATTTCTCAGAGTTTTAGAAACTCTTTTCTTTGCTACTCTGCCACAATCACAAAGCACTTCATTGAAATACATGTTCTTTGCAGATGGAGTTTTCCTTATTTCCAGTTTATGGGTGATAATGATTGCTGATTGAAGAAGCTGACCAATGGAGTTTTTCTTATTTTCTGTTTTTTGGCTTCTTAATATATTTTGGGACATCAGAAAATTCCCTTGCTTTTTTTGGGTTTGTTTTTATAGCTCATATTGTGGAACTGTACTTCAGGAACTGAAAGCTCCAAAAATTCCAACGGTTACTTCTGAATTTTAATTTCCTTTTTTTTGTGTAGTTAACCTCGGTTGAGTTAACGATGAGTTAACTTGCCGAATTCTTGTCCACAGGTCCTAAAGAGTGCATAAAATAGTTGTAGGTCCTGAATGGTAAAACAACTGATTGTTTGGGTCCTTTTTGTACCCTTAACTCAATCTTTCAAGCCTCAAGTATTGGTTTCTCATACTTAGAAGAAGAGGTGATTTTTTTTCTCCAAACCCCTAATATTGGAATCAATATTTTTTAAAGTAAATATTAAAAATAAATTACACATTGTTAATGTATCGCCGCCATCATCATGCCCTAACGACCCCCTCCAATTACAACACTAGTGGTGTAAATTGGATGGATCGGATTGTACTTTGGCAAATCCAAATCCAGCGAAAGTTTTTTGCACTTGAGAAATCACTAGAGAAAAAAAAAGGAAGGGTTGCGCTGGAAGGGTTGCGTTTTCTTTAAAACGCAACCCTTCTTGTATATGAAGGGCTGCAGTTTTTGGGCTAACCGCAACCCTATTAATTGAGTCCAAATCTGACCTAAACATTTTTGAATGTAACGCAGTCCAGTCCAAAACCTTTTTTGGAGTCCAAATCCACTCCAGTCCAATTCGCAATATACATAATTATGTTTTCCAAATTAGGTTCGTACCATTTTCTCACTAACTAAGATTTGAAAAATCAAAATTATTATTGCAAAATAAAATTTCGAAGGAAATTGGAGTATGGATATATTAAAATAATAACCCGAATCCATTGAGTAACTTCATTTGTTTCAAAGATTCTAAAGTCTTTAATAACTTGCAAATTGCAAAAATAGAAGACCCAACTTTCACAAATAAATAAAAAAATGTTTCTCAGCAATATCCAATATGTAAGCATCCATCTGCAACATACAAGTACAGTAGCAAGATAAGGTTCAAGTGATGAAGATCTTTATCTCAAGTTAGAGTTTTTATGTTGTAGACACATAATCGTGTCTCTCTATTTAAGGATCTAATGATGAAACATACTGCGGTATTAGTCGGCGCGATCCAACGGAAGAGCAATCTAAAGAACTACTCCAAAATTTTATTTCGAAATGATATTCTAAATCTCAATTAATTATTCATGACAATTAATTGTATTTGAGCCAAATTCTTTGAAAAGCTCAATTAATTGATAATTAATTAATTTATTTTAATAAGCAAATATTTTCAAAAGATATTTTTCATAAGTTAAAATCAGATTTTATCCCGTAAAATCAGATATTCGTAATTAAAGGGATAAGAGAAATCTTTTAAACGCAATTTCAAATAAAGCTGGCGAAGGCTCGCCAAGAGTCAGGTTGGTGCACCTAGCGCACCAACCTGCGCTAGCGCACGACTGTGCGTCAGGCGCAGGTCGGTCCACCTGTGCCAGGTGCACTAATCTGCACGTGACACGTGGATTCCTAATTCATTCAGAGTCTTGCGTCAAGTGCAAGTCTTTGCATGAAACACGTAGTTTCTTTCTTATCTTTTTCAAAATACGTGCCACGTGTACGATTTTTACTAGGCATGCCGCGTCATGCGCTTGACACGTCAGTTGCGCTAGGCGTAGTAGGCGCGTGAGGCGCAGTTTCGTTCTGCCTATAAATACTCCTGATTTCTTAAATTACTTTGATTATTATTTTACAAATACAAAAAACACTTACGAATACTTACGAACACAAATTCTCTCAAAATACTCAAAACACTCAAAACACTCTAATACTTTCAATACCTTCAATCTATTCCTAATCAATGCGTTCTTGGTTCCGCGATTGCTCCACCTAAAGATCTTTCTACTTTTCAATCTAAACCACATAGGTATAATCTTGAGGATCCTTGAATAAATTAATTATTTTTTATATTGAGGTTACTAACTGTTTTTTTTCGTGATTTAGATCTTTAATATAAAAAAACGCGCCTTTGTATATTCTAATCCCTTTTCTCTTTTTATTACATTATTATATTTATTCATGCCTTTGTATATTATATGCTTGCCTAATCGTTCTATGCATATTATATGAAGTTCCCGCATGATTTTTATACCCACATGTTATTATTGCTAAACATGACCTAAAAAATTATTCTAATATTAATCGGATTAATTTGGACAACCTGCTAGATTCCATGTAAATTGATTGCATAATAACTTATCACTAAAAATAGTCTTTTATGTGTTTTCTGAACCAGTTTAGACTAAATATTATTTAGGGTGTATAAAAATATAATATGATTAGTCTCTGGCATAAAATTTGTAATGAATCAATGTTTAGTAGAGACCAGCAATGGGAAATATAGTTCTTGACTGTATTGTATCCTCACCCCCGAACTCAATCTTTGGTTCACTTTGACCATCTATGGAGTCATGACGGAAAAATTTATATTGGCTAGGTCCCTAGTTTGTCCCTACGATTTTCCCATATCCATTTAGTTTTATGATTCTTCCCAAAAGAATTGTTGACGACTTCTTTCAAACAACTTTCAATAAAACCTTAACAATGGGGTAGCCAAATATAATATGCGCTCACGCCACATAGGCGAAAATAAAAACACGCCTACACATGTGTTATAAGTCAAATTTTGATATCTTTCTCATACACACACATAATACTCTTGACTAGGGTTGTTCAAAGTGCGGTATGGACCGCACCAAACCGCAATCCAAATCGTTTTTTCGCGGCTTGAGTTGGTTTGCGATTTTAAAAATGCGATTTGGGTTATGATTTCAAGCAAACCGCGGTTTGCGGTTTGGGTTGGGTTTTAATTTTTGTAAACCAAAACCGCACCGCAAACCGCAATGTTTCATATTTAAAAAATAAAATAAAATTAAATACACTTATGAAGGTGACATACAAGTATAAAATTGAAAAAAGAAGTTTGAGGTAAAAAACTTTAACACTTTTGATAAATCATTATATATGTTTAATTATGAATTCAACTTCATTATTTGGACTCTTATTAAAATTTTTTTTTTATCTTAGATTACAAAAGTAATATCGGGAGGAAAAAATGGTTAAACCGCAACCCAAACCGACCAAACCGTTTTGTGCGGTTTGGGTTGGGTTGGTTTGGGAAAAATTGCGGTGCGGTTTGGGTTAGAAAATTTTCAAACCGTATATTTGCGGTTTGGGTTGGGTTACATCCCAAACCGCACCAACCCAAACCGCGAACACCCCTACTCTTGACACTTATTAGGACATAATACTCTTGACACTTATCAAGACATGTAGTTTTATATGATAACTTGTTGTTTGGTTATCAATTATTATTTTATTAGAAAGGTAGATGTCATATGAGTAAGTAGATAGTAAAAGTAGTATTATTTTACTTGGTGGAGAGAGAGTGTGGGCTAATGGTTAGAGTTGGTATGAGTTGGAGTGATATTATTTTATTTGGAGGAGAGAGAGCGGGGCCGCGCCAATGGTTAAAAGGTAGAAGGATTCATATCCAAAAATAGAAGTGTAAATAGTATTATGGGACAAATGAAAAATGAAAGTTTAAAGAGTATTACGAGATAAATAGAGTATATATTATACTCTGAATTGTGCATATGTAATTATGGATTTGAGCTTTACATGTTTAATGTGGGAATAGTTCTTTTAGTAAAATAATATTCCATTCATTTTCTTTTGTTGTTCCTGTATTTCCGATTTGAAAATTTTCATATGTTGTTCCTATTTTGAATCTTTCAATATATAAGGTCATCTTAGGACTTAATTCCTCATTGGCTTTAAACTGTAATAAATGTGCTCACACCATTCAATAGTAATTTTTTACTCTTTCACTACTCAAACTTTTGTCTTATTGGTTACAACATATATTAATTCAAAGGACTATAGTCTTTATTTTAAATTAATTTAATTTTATTTAAAATAGTGGAATCTTGCCTATCTTTTAAGTAGCATTAGTTTCTTCCCCGATTCCAAATAGGAAAAAAAAAAAAAAGAAAACTGAGTGAGTACTAACTAATTGTTGGCTGGAACAATGCCCTGGATAATTTTATTTACTAATGTGTGAGATTAGATTATATACAATTAGAAAATAATCATGGAACATTACATTTTTGTGATAGTTACAATAGTGTAATAGGTTACTTGAACCAATTAGCCATCTTTCATTACTAAGGAAAATTAGATCTAAAGTTTACGGGACAATCAGCAAATTAAAAACATTATTCAAATATCATTGGTTAAAGTCCAACTGAGATCTTTCAACAACAATGAAATAACGACAAGTCAATTTGATACACACTTGTATTATTGTAATTATAATGAACATTGTATCTATTTTTTGTTACTATTCTAGCAAATATAATCAAAATTTTGATTAAAGATGTGATGAAAGCTAAACATACGTTTGATAGTCATTTGAAAAAAAAAAAAAAAACTTTTGCAAGAGATTAAATGAGTCATCATACTTTGAAAAAAAGAAGGTTTCAACATTAATTTATTTTACTCAAAGTATTTGGTTTTGTTTTCTAAGATATGAAATTGTCATTTTGGGATAATGAGATATAATTGTGATTTTTATATTTGTTTACCGAATAAGGAAATTCAATAATTGTGGGGTGTATGTTATCTTGTCTTTAATTAAGTACTTCTTTTCGCAAAGACCAATATGAGATTGTAGATTAGTTTGTTAGTGACTTTGTATGTCAAATGAGAGGTTATATTTTCGAGTCTTTCCATATACGTTTTAATTGTTTACTTTGTGTCTAAGATACGAAATTATCATTTTGGGATAATGGGTATAATTGTGAGTTTTCTATTTATTTACCAAGTTAGAAAATTCACTAATTATGGGTGTATGTTATCTTGTCTTTTAATATTTTTTTCCCCTTACAAAGACCAATATGAGATTCACTACTAGAAAACCCTTACTTTCTGGACGCTTGTTGCTCGACGCCCCAACATAGGTGTTGGGGGTTTTATTTTTTTCCGCATATCCTCGATGCTTAAAAGCGTCGAGACTATTGTCAACACTTTTTGGTGTCCACATAACACGCCTACATCAGGTACATGCACGCCACATTATATTGTAAGATATCGCTCTTAAATTTTGGAGAGTTTTAATATTGTAAATTAAACCGCATTATCACTCGCCGCAAAAGAAGCAGTATACACCCCATACCACGTTCGTTTCTCAGCAGTTAGTTAGTTCTCAAACACTCAAACCCTATTCTTCTCAATTCTTCTCAATTCACTCTTCAATTGCTCGCCGTTGTCTTCTTCATCAGGTATGTCATCTCTAATTTTTCTCTCTTTTTTTTTTGTTACAATTTTGGGAATTTCCATTGAAGAATATATTCATCTCCTACCTTTCAACAGTCTTGAAGCAATTGCAAACCTGCGAGAAATGGATCAATTTGATTACAGAATTCTCTGAATTTCAATAAAAGTGTTGAGTATCATAGATTTGTCTCGAAATACTGTTTTTTTTTCTTGAATTTTGTAAAATTCAATCTGATTTTCATGAATTTCTATTGAATTCTTCATTCTCAATCTTCCATGAACTTAGATAAATTGCGAAGGGGAAGGAATTGAACAATTTGACAAGGAAAATCAGGGCAATTTAATAAAAAAGGTTAGTACTTTTAAATAAGAGCATGCTTATTTAAAATCAAAACTTTAATATATATCTTGTATACATCTGTTGCGAGTGTAAAATAATATTCTGAATTGTATTTTAAATCTTATTAATGATGTATTTTTGTGTTTGTTATTGATAGATTAATGTCTAGAAGATTTGGCAGATGTTAGGTTTTTTATAATACAGGATCGATAATTTAGGCTCAGTGTTATAAGTAGATTAAGAAAGGGGGAAGAATCAAAGGCACTTGTAAACTCAACACCCTAGGGGGGTTCCGTTACCTGTTGCATGTTTGTTCTTGTAGCTTCTGCTGTTATCTTGTTGTTTCTTGTTAGTATGATGTTTCCATATCCCCTCCGGGTCCCCTGAAATTATGCTACCCGTTTGTATTTTGTTGCTAGAATAGGCGGTAACAATTAAGAGATTTGATATCTGGGGGCCACTCTATTTACTACCCCTACCTAAGAAACCCTGATTTGAATTTCGAAAACATTCATTATGGTCGGGTTAGTACACTTTTACTTAACTTAAGTAAGGCTTTTGAGCTGTATAACCTCATATATAACAAAAATAAGGCTACTTGCAGCAAAACCTTTTGAAATTAGTTGCAATTTCAAGCTCTCAAATGGATCCTAATCATCTTTCTTGATCTTTAGATCTGTAAATTCAGTGTTGAAGTTCTTAAGGTAAAGCAATTGAAGTCATAAAATTAAAGCTCTCTACAGATTGGTTAGACTTAAAGTCCTAAACCTTGTGAGTTTAAGCTTGAGTGAGATAGTAATTTTGTGTGCTGAACTGAACCCTTATTTATAAAGCTTAAAAACAATCTTTTCTATGGAGGAAGCAATATTTTTCTAATGGACAATAGGTCTCTGTTTAAAGTTTATCCTTATGACTTGAAACATAAATAAATTGTTTTTTTTCCTAATTTTCTATACAAGGAGGTTTTTATTCTTGGATAATTGTAGTTACCGCTATTTTAAACCATTCATAATTCTTACACATAATATTTGTTTTTCTTTATAGAGATCTTTGCTTATTGCAATAGTTGTCGTGGAGCAGATTGCAGGTGGCTAAAAGGGATTAGTCTTCTTCCTTCTGTAGCACCTCTAGGTGAACTAGGTACTTTACCTAAATTGTCTCGCATTTTCTTTAATTATTGTCATTGCTTCTTGTTATAAGGTGATTTAATTTAAAAGTTGAGTAATGTCATAGTCATTTCGTACCATGAGAGTAGTGATTTTGCAATGGGTGAACTAGGTCATATTTTATATAAGTGTTTTGGGTGAATTATTTCAAGATATATGTTGTTCATGGATTTTTTTAACCTTCGGATTTCTGCATCTGCTGTAACTTTTGTTGTATATGAGAATGTTCTAAGGGTATTTAAATTGACTAGAAGGAAAGATTGATCAATTCTTGTTCATCTCATTTTGCTTATATCTTCTGCTTCTGCTCCTTGATTTTTTATTTCTTTTTGATTCCCCTCTCCTTTTCTGCGCCATTCTTGAAGTAGTTAACATTAGAAAAAATAGGGAATTCCAGTATAAGGAAGTCATAGGTAGCAATTGGGCTGCCTTGTGTCCAAGCGTTGCATTACATTTAACGTGGTTATATTATGAGTTTATGCCAGTTTTCTTGCAGTGTACGTCGTTTTTGTGCATTCGTGCTTGTCACAGTTTTTTACACCACCTTTTGTCATGTTCCCTTCCAATACTTGGATCCTCTGTAGACAACTTCTTCTCTCTTTTTTATTTGTGGTGGTTTTAAGTGGGGTTTTTGTAATGAAATACAAGGCGAAGCATATCGAATGGGATTAGCTGAAGTTGAAAAATTCTTTCATAGCAAGCTTTAGATAGAAAGCAAATGTACATCTGAACTGGAAGCCAAAATATGAAGTCTGAACCATGGCTAAGATTGTCTAAGTACATTTTGTCCCGACCTAGGAAACATTAAAAGTATATGCTATTTCTTTCCGATACTTGCAGTTTATGTGGGCAGAATGTCCAGAATACTGGTTGAATATAATCTCCAATTCAGCACTCACGGAGTACTTTATAGCACCTTCCTATTAATGTTCATTCTGCAAGCTGTGAGTTTCTCTCTAGTTGGCTTTCCAGTCCACACACCAAGCCACCACAACCACCTGATCACTCTGATCTTATTGACCGTACAATTAGCATTCTTACTTTTTCTTCTTGAATCTGTTTTAATAGTTACTCTGAGTAATTTTTAATATTTAGGTAGTATAGCCCACTAATTTTTACATTTTCTCTCTTGCTTTTAGCACTCTCTCACCTGAACTTTACATTATTTGTCTTGTTACTTGAACCATATATTTATAGTCAGTAGGAATAACCCATGTCTTCAAGGAATATACAACTTTTCTCAAGCTAATAATAGTCTTAGATAGAATATAATACATGCCAAAATATATCTACTTTCCAAATTTAATCCTACATCAACCACGAAACTTATATTGCTGACATACATGCCAAAGGTGGAACCTGCCTGCCCCAGTTCTCATAATGGCAGTCTATTTGATGTTCTAATCTGTAAAATGCCAGTGTTATGGTATAATATTGGCAGAAACTATCAGCTTAAAATGCAATGAGAGATATTGTAGCATGGTCAATCACTAGCCTGTCTTGTGCAAATGCACATTGCTGTCTCTTATTGTTGCTCTAATTTAGGCTGTTTGACAATGTAGAGTCTTTTCTGTCTAGTTCTCTTGTGTTTACTTCAGAGTTCAGAGTGTCAGACCAATGCTATCAGTAATGTTAGTGACTGATGTTGTAAGCACTTTCATGTTCCTATTATCTTATTAACACATTGCTGACTTGTTTCAGTGATTAGATTGATCTTTGGCAAAATAGATTTGGTTGTATTTTTTATTGTAGAGATAATGATCCTTTCTTTGCTAATACTCCCTGGTGCCTTAGTTTGATTGCTTTTGTTGTGGAAGTTGTAATGACTACTTTTTCTTTACCCAATGATTGTTCAATAAGATTTTCAGAAACTTATTATAAATAGAGAAGATGGGTAGTATAGAAGTAGCTTACTTTAGAAAATTGGAGACTTTGAGGCTTTACGGAGCGTTCTCACAAGAACCTTCTTTATCCCCTTAAGATATTGTATAGAAAGGAGAGAAATGTAGAGGAGGGGCATCTGCAGGGTGTATTCATCTTTTATTGGAGGAAAAATTTGAACAACCTTATGTAAATTATGAACCTTATAATGTTCGCCTTTCTAGTTTAAATTATTTTCTGCTCGTGTTACCTATTTCTTGGGATATATTACATGTGCTAATTATAATTTTGGTCTTATTTTTCATCTTTTGAAGGTACTCGAAAATAATAATAAAGGTCTAACAGATGAAGAACAGGATGACACTACTTGAGGCTTCAAATTTGCTACCACCATTGTTTTGCTAGATCTTAGTATTAGTTAGCTTTGTAAGGCTACAACTACATTTTTAGTGTGTTTTAATTTTGTGGTATTTTTAGAAACATATTAGTTATGAAGTATTATTGATGAAGTGTGTACGTAGGGATTTTAATTGTATGAACTACGTTTATGATTTATGATTTATGATAATATATACAAAGTACTTATAAGTATTTTATGTAATCTTCAAGTTCCATTGTTGACTTTATATTCTAAATTACTATATATTATATTACTATATTATTATATTACTATATTATTATATATTATTATTTGTTAATTAATTAGTCCACTGTCCATATAAATCTAGACGCTTTTCCTTGTCAAGAACTTATGACAAATATAAGAATAATTTTCCACCCAAATTTCTCTCAACACTAAAAGGCGTCGTGACTAATTGTAGTCGATAAAAAGCGTCTTGAATTAAGACACTTTAAACTGTCTACAAATTAATCGAGGGCACTCCCACTAACCAATGTGGCGACAACTATATGGATAAGGGAGACGTTGTACCGCGTCGCTAATGGCGACGCTTTTTGGTGATGCGAATTGCCGACCGATTCTGCTCGAAGCTCTTTGGCAGCATCGAGAGCAAATTTCGCGACGCTTTTAAGCGTCGCCAATTGGGCCAAAAAGTGTCTTCACAACACTCCTTTTCTAGTAGTGATTGTAGATTATTAGTTGGTTAGTTTCTTTGTATTTCAAATGAGAAATTACGAGTTCGATTCTTTCCATACACAATTTTTTTTTTTTTTACTTTGTGTCATTTGTTTAGGAGAGAGGAGTATATATCTGGCAGTATGACACTTTTTTTTGTATTGACTTATATATATTCCGTGCAAAATACACGGGAAGAATTATGTTTAATTAATTAACATTTCAAAAGTGAAGTTTTAGAATTTATTTAAATGTTCTTGTTATATTAACATGTTATATGCAAAACATCTATGGAATAAGCTTCACGTCCTGAAGGTACTCATAATAGAAGATACATTTGTTTGTGCTTGTTTAGAGATATCATTATAAATGATTAAAGTGTTATAAATAAACAAACTATAATTTGAAATGTCACATATATTCAAATTTATAATTTTTGGAACACTTCCTTATAAACTATATTGGTACAAATCGCTAGCCTCTCTCCTCTAGGCTCTGACCACCGTCTCGCCCTCATGTAATGCCCTCATGTAATGGGTAGTTTTTTTGACATTGGTTCCAATCGCTAATTGTTCGATGGTGTGATAAGGTCTTCTTTCTGCTTCAACGGGGTACTTATTTCTCTTATATATAGTCGTGCAAGTTGATATAATAGCTGTGATTTTCTAATTGATTTTATAATAATCTCTATTATATAAGGTAACATATGGGGACACCAAAAAATAAAAAATATTAGGGATAATTACCTGTTTCATTTAAACAAAAAAGGGGAAAAAAAATACCAATTTAAAGTGAAATGCGATTTTTGAAAAACTAAAATGCAAAGATAGTTCTTCAACACAATTAACACTAGTGAAAAAATAATGAAGGGCTGCGGTTAAAACAGCCCTAAGGGCTGCATTTTTGGCCAGCAACCCTTTCCGTAGCAGCCCTTCAATAGAAAAGAATTCACAATGAAGGGTTGTGGTTTAGGCTCAAAACCGCATCCCTTTTAACATAAAAGGGCTGCGGTTTTAGCCCAAAACCGCAGCCCTTTTGGACCCCAAAAAAAATAAAATAAAAATTTGCTTGTGAAGTGAACCTGCACACCTTTTCAACTCCAAATTAGCAGAGAATCCAAATTTGCCAACATTCCAAATTTTGCAACGGAACATCAACACAAATCTCACAATAAAATTACAAACATTATAAAATTAAGAATAACAATATATATTTCAAAACACTATATTACTGAATTACAAACATTGTACAACTCATTAATTACATATGAACTAAAAAAATAAGATAAAAAAAATTACAATAATGAAAATTTAATTTACAACCTTAAACCCTAAAAAACGAAAAAAGAAACGAAATTGCATTTAAACCAAAAAGATGACATGAAATTAATACATGAACTAGAGAACAAAAAAATCATAACAAAAGGGTTAGTGTGTTAAAGAAATTAGAGAACGAAAATATAGTTTTTTAATTAGAGAATATATTCGTTCTCTAATTTCACAAAAATAAAATTAAACTGGATTTAGAGAACTAAAATAATAAAGAAGTTATGGAACAAATCATGAGAGAACGAGAATGAAGGAGCGAAAATCAGACAGGAATTAGAGAACAAAAAAAATTAAAGAAATTATGGAACAGATCTTGAGAGAACAAAAATGAAGGAGCGAAAATCAGATCTGGAACGTGTTGCTAGTGCAGAGATGGTTGCTCGTGTGTTACCTTGACTCCGATGTTCGTTGCCGCAGCTGCATCTGACGAAAGACAAAGTGGGTTGTTCGCCGGCGACGTTGTCGTTGTGAACAATGAAGGTGGAGAAGATGTTGTCGGAAGATTTCGCCGGAGGTGTCGGTGTTGAAGGTCTCCGACCTCGCCGAGGGAGGAATCCATCAATTCGCAGGAGAGGGAGGGTGAGAGAGAAGGGAGGAGGGTAAGAGAGAAGGGAGGAGGGTGAGAGAGGCGTGCGTGAGAGAGAAGGGAGGAGGGGGAGAGAGGTGTGCGTGAGAGCTAATAACGAACCCTAAAGCCCTTGCAATTTCTTTTAAATTAAAGTCATTTTAAAAAAAAAAAGCCCATAAAGGGCTGCGTTTTTTTAAAAACCGCGGCCCTTTATTACTTAAAGAGCCGCGTTTTTAAAAAACCGCAACCCTTTATTACTTAAAGGGCTGCGTTTACGAAGGGCTGCAGATTTTGGGCTAACCGCAACCCTTCACTATTAAGGGCTGCGTTTTTAGAAAAATATAGCCCTTGTACCGCATCCCTTCCGTTTTTTCCCCCTAGTGTAATTTAATAATATATATGCTTTCGCATGCATTACGTGCATATAAAGCTAGTAATAATAATGATTTCCTTAACATTAGTTTTCTAAAATGGTATATTGAGGATGGAATATATGTGTCTCCTAAACTATAACAACTACTTATCAATTAGAAAGCGTGATTGGAGCAATTTAAAATCGTAATTGGCCAAAATGCTTCAAGGAAAGGGTAGATTGATGATGGATTAGTTAAATTTCATAAATAACAGCAATTCCTAAATCAATTAAATTCTTGATTGTAGGCAATTACAAGTCTAAGTGGCCGAATTTGCCAAAGGATTGATTTTCTTGCCATGTGGATCATCTTATTGAGTTCTAAACAATCGAGCATGCCACATGGGCATCAATTCTCTAATTTAACGTCAGTACGTCACATGGCTTCAAGTATTCTATAGGTGTTGTTTGGTTGGAAGCTATTTCCCTTGGAAATACAAATTCCTAGCAAATACATTATGGGTGTTGTGTAAAGTTGGAGGAAAATGGGAGAAGCATAGGAAATACAAATTCCAAGGGAAATAGAATTTCCCATGAATCATGGGAAATCACTCACCAAGCCCCCCCTTGGTGAGTAATTTCCTGGGGCTTGGTGAGTAATTTCCTAGGAAATGCAATTTCCTATGGTGCCAACCACACAATTTTGTCTAATCCTGCTAGGAAATTAACGAGGGAAATATTTTTCCATGAAATGTAAATTCCCATAGGAAATTACTTCCCATGTGAACCAAACGAGAGGGTTTAGGGTTTAGGGTTTAGGATTTTAGGGTTTAGGGTTTTAACTTAGTGCAAACTTTATCACATCATGTGGAAGAAGTGTAATTGGCATTACAAGTTTTAACTCATACGGATCTTTTTTTTCTTGAAGGGGACTTGTATAGATCTTGTGATCTCAATATTAATATTTTTTCATATCCAAAAAAGATCCCTAAGCACGAAGCTTATTCTAATAATATAACACTAATATAAACCTAAAAAATCAAACAAATAAAACTATGTCAGATGGAAAATTTCTTCTTTTGTATGAATATGTTCATCTGGATCTTTTACTATGAAACAAAACCATAAATATGTGTTTACATGATCACATTTTCTCAACTTGTTCTTGAAAATTCCACTGTGGTAGAAATCTATTGTGCACAACATGTGATAAATAAGAAATTAAACTCCCAAAGCGTGGATTATGGACTAGGGTTCACAATGCTCATTGTGCACCAAAAAAGAACATACAATTAATATAAAAGAACACGAAGTTTTTTCCACAACTTTTCTACTTTAAAAAAGAACACACGGCTTAAAATTAAAGAACGTGTAAATCTATATTTATAAAAGAACAAATGTTATAATGAAAAGGAACATCTACACTTAAGGTAAAAGAACATATACCTTATAAATTTAAATTTGAAAAAAGAATCTTTACTTGCAAAATTTAAGGAAACAAATAACAATAATTTTTTAAAATTATAGACTCTAAAAATGATAAAACGACGTAGTTTAAAAAAAGGTGCACCATGCTCTACATGCACTTAGGTGCATGTACTTATTTGCGTGCATCAAGAGTTACGTAGTTTATTTTATCTCTTAAAAGATACCTTCTTTTGTGTGAAATAAGAAATACGAACCATTAAAACAAAAATAAAAATATATATATAGATTGGTGGTAGTAGCTATCACTCGAACAATAGACAAAAAAAAATAAAAAATAAAAAGGTGTTCTTCAACTTTGAAGTTTAACAACGACATTACCCTACTTATATGAACTATGATCTTTGCTAATTAGACCTTAATAAAGCAACGATAAAACTAATCCTGCATAATGCTAATTATAATTGTCCAAAGCGAGCTATTTATTCAACTATAGGAACTATTAGGAAATATAAAAAAAAAGAAAACAATATGTATTAAGTAATCTAAGATATAGGTGGCAGCGCGACGGCGGCGGGACGTGGTTAACCAGAGGAGCAGTACTCGGTCTGCATCTTCAACAAGTGGATGTGGAAAGGAGCGTATTGGCAATGATTGATGATGGTATCGAGGTATGCACAACAAGCGGCCGAGTGCTGGTTAGTAGTACTAGAGAGTTCTTTGATGCAAGTATCCAAGGTTTGAATTTGATTTCTCAAGGTATGTAAACAACTTTTCATGTCATCGTGAATCCTTGGGATCAAAGGTTCTGGTTGTGGTGTTGCGAACCACGGGAAGTCGGGTTTCAGGAAGGGAAACTTTGGCTCAGACGACGGGGCGTTTTGTTGGGCGAAGGTTGTGGTGGCGAATATGGCAACTAAGGCTATGTTTAGTTCACCTGAAATTTTCTGATATGAACTTATCTGATTTGATCTGAACTTATTTTTTCTGATCTGATCTGATCTGAACTTATTTTTTCTGATTACAAGATCTTATCTTTTAGATTTTTCTCAATATATAAGAAAAAATATAGTCATGTGAGGTCTTGTTTGATTCGTCACAATGAGTACTTTATTAATATTCAATTATTATAATTTTTACTAATATGTAATGAAAGATATAATGATTTTTAAATATAAGCATGATCTGAACTGATCTGATCTGAACTTATTTTTTCTGATCTGATATGATCTGATTAGATCTGAAATAAGCAAAAATAAGGTGAACTGAACATAGCCTAAGGGCCTGTTCTCCCCAGCTTATTTTCAGTTCAGTTCAGTTCAGTTCAGTTCAGTTCAGCTCTAATAAGTTCAGTTCAGTTCAGTTCAGCTCCAATAAGTTCAGTTCAGTTCAGTTCAGCTCCAATAAGTTCAGTTCAGTTCAGTTCAGTTCAGATCAGTTCAGTTCAGTTCAGTTCAGCTCTATTCTTTTATAACCATTTTGTTAAATATTATTATTATTATTATTATGTTGGTATAATTTATTTTACTAATTACTATTATTATTATTATTATTATTATTATTTAAATATATATCATTACTATTAAGTATTATTATTATTATTATTGTTGTTGTTGTTGTTTTATATATTTTTTTATTATAGCTTTACTAATTATTATTACTATTATTATTAGGAGGAACATGGTTTAGGTCAAAGCACAAATAAATCCACTTTTTTTAGCCCATAAACCAATCAAATCGCGTCAAGACGGTTTATGATGTAATTTTCGCGGTCCAACCCAATCATTATTTTTATTACTAAATATTTTTAAATTATTAAATCTAATTATTAAAATAGTAATATTAATTTACTTCTTAGATATTATTGTTATTATATATCATCGTCAAGTATTAATATATTTAAAAATAATATAAAATAATTATTATTAATTATCATTACTATCATTAATTATTATTATTATTAATTTATGATTATTAATATTATTTATTTATAACTATCATTTAAAGATATTCAAAATACTACTATTATTATTATTATTCATTATTATTACTTATCATTATAATTATTATTTAATATTCATATTATTATTGTTTAAAATATTATTTATATATTTATTACATTCAATTTATTTCAATGTAATATAATTCAATTCAATTTAATTCAATTCAATTCAGTTCAGTTCAGTTCAGTTCAGTTCAGTTCAGTTCAGTTCAGTTCAGTTCAGTTCAGTTCAGTTCAGCTCTGATAAGTTCAGTTCAGTTCAGTTCAGCTCCGATAAGTTCAGTTCAGTTCAGTTCAGCTTTGATAAGTTCAGTTCAGTTCAGTTCAGCTGTTTTATGCCGAAGAGAACAGGCCCTAAGACACCAACAATGAACAAGCATGTCTTCATCTTTTCTACTTCTATTTCGTTCAAGAGAAAGTTGTAAGATATTAATGAGTGGGATGGAATTTAATTGAGGGAGTGTTTGGTTCATATGATTTTGGTATGAGGTATGGGTTTAGAATGAGCAAAACCCATACATAGTGTTTGTTTAATAATTTTATAGAATTAAAACCCATACCTCAAACCCATAAGGTATGGGGTTTAGAAACTCAAGGGGGAGGTGGGTTTGACTCATACCAATACCTCTATGTATTAAATAGAAGAAAAAATTTCATTCCCAAATAAAATCAAACACATGGTATTAGGTATCAAGTTCCAAACTTATACCACCTTGATTTCATTCTTGATTCCAAATCCATACCACTATGTGAACCAAATGCCACCTGAGAGGTATGAAGGTGGGTTTTTATAGTTTTGGGGAGCCGCCAATAGGGGTGAAAGTTATTCGGATAAAATCCAAAATCCAATCCAATCCGAATTAGTAATTCGGATCGGATTCGAGCTGTGTTCGGATTGGATTCGGATTGAGATTTTTTGAAAAATTGGATTTTCGGATCGGATTGGATTGAAGGTAACTGGATCCAAAAATCCAATATAACCGAATAGTAATATGCCTTGTATTATATATCTGGATTGGGTTTAAGTGCTTAGCTGATTTTTTATTATAAAAAAACCTACTCCATAGCCCAATACACATAGCACTTCAATCCTTCCCCTAAAACACTAACTGCACTTAATTACTCATTTCCTAAATCTACTAGGTTGTTGTTGTGCTTAATTTATTTCATCGCAAAACTAGAGTTTAAAAAAATAATCGGATTTTCGGATCGGATCCAATCCTTTTCGGATTGGATTGGATCGGATTCAAACCCTAATTGGTTTGGATTCGGATTGAAAAATTGAAATCCAAATTTTATTCGGATCGGATTGGAGTAGGCCCTAATCCAAACCGCACACCGAACTTTCACCCCTAGCCGCCAAGCCGGGTGTAGGGAGAGTTTAAGATGAATATGTGCTTGGTAGATTATTAGTCGATCTATTTTTTTGTTTTTGAGGGGATTAGTCTATCTAATTAAAGGGGAGTATTTGTGATAGATTAGGACTTAGTTAAACAACCTCATCCTACTCTAGTACAGGACCGGCATCCTGAACAAGTTCAAAGTGGTTCGGAACAGGGCCTCACATTTAGAAGGGTCTCAAGTTTTTTTTTAAAAAAAATCTCTAAACTAATAAGTCCAAGCCCCCAAAGTGCCGCACATTCACACGCATGATGCCGTACCACAAACCAGTCCTGAATTTCTTTCTCCTAACTTTCTCTCCTTAACCGTTGGTGCTTCTCCAGCTCTCCTCCTTCCTTTTCTCCTTAATCGGTAATCTGCGAGTTTCATCTCCTCTCACGTCACATCTAAAAATTCAGAAATTATTTTGAAACAATCATATCTATGTTTGTAGATAATCATATGTGCATTTTAATTCTTTTAAAACAATTATGCATTTGAATTTTTTTGAAACAAGTTAGAAACCCGTAAGATATATTTTATGGGACCTATTTTCCGGCATCAGCATAGGGCATCCATAATATTTGAGCCGAGACTGTTTCATTAGCATTGTGGTTTCTACTATAATAAAATTCTATCTTATGAAGAATTTGATGAGTTTAGTTTCATATAAAATTCTTCTACAGATAGGCTTTGTCTGAGATTTTTCAGCAACTAAAACCTTTTATAGGCTACTAAATTCTTATTTGATTAATATGATTAATTCAATCGTGTCTTACATTAAATGCGTATAATATTTGACAAGTTAGGTAAGACCCTAATGAAAAGGGTTACTCTTGTAAATTAATTTATTATTATAAAAGTAAAAATTAACTCAAAAAATAATTAGCACAGTACTTGCCAGAATTTCAAATGCACCATCTTTTGATTACCTTTTCTTAATTATACAATTGTTAAAAGTACAAAAAAGAATGGACAACCTTTATGTACTAGGCGTAACCGAATTGATATTTTTATGGCGCATTCATAATATTAATTAAGGAAGACCAAAAAAAACTGCAAGACCAACTCTAGACGAGAGCAAAATATCTTGCTGTTCTTAACAAATTCAAGACCATTTCTCGAAAAAGCTAATTCAGTATATTTTATTTTGAAAGGATTTCTCTTACTAATTAGACAGTTATATATAAGGATACCATTAACTGGGAGTAGTAAATTACCCCTCTCCCCAAAAGAGATTTAGGGTAGCTTACTTACTATCATATGTACTGCCTCACAAGTCACATCTAATGATAGACATAAGAGTCGAATGCACAATAAAGACATTCCCAAATATTTATATATGAAGAAAGAATACAGGCAAGAGAGACCATACGAACTTACATTTGCTTAGTAGAAACAGCAGTCCAGAATTCCCACCTTGGAGAGTCGGAGGAGCAACTGTTGCTTCTGTTAGACAGTATTGAGCACTAAAGTCTAGCATTACCTGAATTTTGATAGTTTGTCGTCAGTCGTCGCATATAAAGAATTTTCTTCGAAGTTTCCATGCCTGAATATATGTTGGATTCGAGCAGCAGCAACCGTCTGCTTATGTAACTCTTAGTTCCAGAAAGCATGCATATATATGTTGTGTCTTCATTGCTGCAACAGTACAGCGTGCTTCTGTCTTTGGATTTGAGATTTCAACAGCTTTAGTCTTTCGCATGAATGTTTGCTCCTTAAATGCAACATGTATGCAAGCAGCCGCATCTATGCCAGTAAGATAAGCTGCCAGAGTATCCTTCAGAGACAGTTCAGCCTGAGTGATGTGGTTGGAAATGGTAGTCTAGCTCATAAGTATGGGTGTCAAGTGAACCACCAGCATCTTGTAATTGCTGAACCAAAGCCTTTTCTGAAAGATAATCAGCTAATCTCTCAAAACCCTCCTTTATCTAGCAAAATCAGCAACAATGCAGTGCACCCACCAGGGTTCTCATAAGTTGGATCCATGACCAGGTTTGGCTTCGCTGGAACACAGAAAACGGAAGCAACCATTTTCTCCCTGAAGCAAATCTTTGAGCTAATCCATAAAAAAGGAAATCCACAATGCTTCAAAATTATTGAATAGGTTGTCTCGTCATGTAATTCTACATGCATCAAGAATGAACCTTGGAACAAGTGAACAATCATAACAGGCCTAAACCAAAATCTAGAGGGAATAATTGCACAATACATGACAATAGAGAATAGAAGAGAA
The DNA here is from genome assembly GCF_026745355.1 of Beta vulgaris subsp. vulgaris. NCBI lineage: Eukaryota > Viridiplantae > Streptophyta > Magnoliopsida > Caryophyllales > Amaranthaceae > Beta > Beta vulgaris. The sequence goes on along the minus strand of NC_079202.1, from coordinate 6,772,273 downwards.
GCCCATTCTGGAAAAGAAATAACCTTTGAAGCGCTCAATCCCAAGCATGTTGGCAGCCAGAATGTAGAAAAAGGTATTCACAATGACACTTATGCATTTCATACCCCTAGGTCAGGATACCCATCAGAGAGGCACCAACCATCACAATGGAGCTAATATTTGATCTTCAACCAAATTGGAGACTAGCCCCAAAAAGAAAAGAAGCCAATATATCAGCACGGAGTTTTTCAGTCGTCCTGTCCTGAGTCTCTACAGAAGAGGTAGAATGAGAGATTCTATATAGCACTAACAACTATTTCCATAAGGTGATGAATTAGTAAAAAAAAAATTCGGGAAGTTCGTATCATTGAAATATCTCAAGTTAATGTTAAGGGTAGTACATCTTAATTACCGATTTTTGTTTCGTCATTCAAAATCAGTACCACAGGGATGCAAATGTTTTACCTATAAGTTACAGTCACACATTTCAGTACTCGTATGGAATTAAAACTTATAAGTGTTTTTGTGGGAATCTTAGAGATAAGTAAGTGTTTCGGTCCATCTCTTACCAGCCTACTTATGACGAATTTACTAAAATACCCCTACCTTTAGGGGAGACAATCCTCCACCAGAAATACCCTCATTTATTGGAGGTCCCATCCTCTATAAATAGCGGTTGTCTCATCAATCAACAGGGAAGGAATTCTCAACCGGAGAACCCGGAGTATCTCTCTCTACATTGATCACTTTTTCTCTCTACCTCAATAATTTACTGACATGAGCGTCAGAGGGGGAATCTCGGGACCACCCTCGGGGTAGGCTAACCTTGTTTTGCAGGATTCCTGTTGTACAAATAATGGAGCTTGGACGTACCTTATTAGGGTCCACATCGAGTCTCTTAACCTACATCTCTTAATTTATTAACAGAAACAGTTTGGTGCCGTCTGTGAGAAAATTACAAACAAAGTCGCTTCGCCACCATTCAGTATGAATCACCTCATTGCCACTCAACAATGGCCTCAACCAAGAAGACAAGATTCCAAGCCTACCGTTATGGAAGAGCTCGAGCATCCCATCATTATACACATACGGTGATATCCCTCTATCCCAATGATGATGATTCTACCCCGATGGAGAAATCCATCAGCATCATGAAGTCGATCATCCCGTGACCTCGCGTCGAACACAAGTAGCTGACCCTCCACCCATAACAGCAACAAACATCACCTTGATTGCAGCTCATATACAACAAACTCTCCAACAAAATTAGATGAGTATGGTTGCCACTCTCGTCACGAAGAGATCATTCGTCCCTTCCGAGATGCTCAGCCTAACCGGCTGGGACCTAAATAGAGAGGGGAGGATCGTGTCAACCCTCAAGAGGCAACTCATCCAGGGAGAAGCAAGTTACACACGCTTATTCAAGGTTCTCCAGAAACATGTTATCACTTGGAAGAATTGGTATCGAAGAACACAACTCATGAATACTGATTCGAAAGAGGGGTGTGGTGACTCGGAACAGCAAAACCCCTTCAGAATAAACAGTGGCCCCCTCAAGTTTACGGTCAGGTTCAGCCAAACATACTCATCAAAGGTACCTACTCATCAACGGTACCTACACATTCAAGGTATCCACTCATCCTTGGGTGCCCACTTGGCCAAGGAATATACTCGGCCATAGGTGCCTACTTATCACAGGTACCTACTCATCAACGGTACCTCCATCAACTTGGCGTGCGTGAGCTACCTTTATCCAAGCACGACCCCCCTTGGTATAAAGAACCAACTCGGATAAAGAAAATGAACCGCACATCATGGCACCTAACTCGATGCGAGGCATAATCCTGAGTCCCCTCCCACCCCTCTCGGGACTTGCAGGGTACCCTAGAACATGGGTCTTTCTCAGTTTCCGTTGGACGACCGTCTCGGGAAGGAATGATGCTACCCTATCCGATCATCCAGCGTGGAGCTAATTACTTGGAACCCCCTCAACTGGACAAATAAATACGCCCAAAGGAGGAAGGATAGGGCTCGTAAGCCTCCTTAGTAGAGAAACATATTCATCGATACCTCCATCCGCTCGAACTGAAAAGAGACCACCACCAAGTACAGTACTTAGTCATTTTGACTAAGTATCTCATGGTACCCACTCAGACAACATGGAGTTTATTAGTCATCATCCGAGCGGCGTCCTACTCTCTCGGTCAGCATGGAGTCCCCTAACTTACTCCTCAACCGAGCCACTTTACACTTATCAAGTATGGCTAAGTACTTATGGCACACGCTCGGATAGCTTGGGGTTCATTATTCCTCATCCGAGCAGCGTCCTACTTCGGCCGTCACCATGGAGCTCCTTGCCCCACTGCCGAGCCACAACATACTTAGTCAAATATAGCTAAGTACTCATGGTACCCGCAAACCTGTACCTACTTGGCTTCAAAGTAGCGTTCTGAGATCTCCTCGGGAAACATGGAGCTCATTAGCTCCCCCGAGTCGAGAAACTTATTCATTGGCACCTCCTCATTCATAAGAGGAGCGTCCCAATATTTTAGCCAAAATAAGGCTAAGGACTTCCCTTGACCCCTTGAGGCTCATAAGCCCCCCCCCCCCCAACGTGCCGAGGAGCGTCCCATGACCTACCTTGGTATTTTAAGGAGTGTTACTCAAATACTTAGCAAAAATGAGGCTAAGTACCTCCCTCGGTATCTCGAGGAGCGTCACATGACCTCCCTCAACATTTTGAGGAGTGTCACCCAAATACTTAGCCAAGATGAGGCTAAGTACCTCCCTCGATATCTCAAAAAGCGTCACATGACCTCTCTCAGCATTTTGAGGAGCGTCACTCATATACTTCGCCAAAATGAGGCTAAGGACCTCCCTCGGCCACTTGAACCTCATAAGCCCCCAACATGCCGATGAGCGTTCCATGATATCCCTCGGTATCTCGAGGAGCGTCACATGACCTCCCTCAATATTGTGAGGAGCATCACTCAAATACTTAGCCAAAATAGGGCTAAGGACCTCCCTAGGTCACTTGAGGCTCATAAATACCCAACGTGCCAAGGAGGGTCCCATGACCTCCCTCGGTGTCTCGAGGAGCGTCACATGACCTCCCTCAGCATTTTGAGGAACGTTACTCAAATAGTTAGCTAAAATGAGGCTAAGGACCTCCCTTGGCCACTAGAGGATCATAAGCCTCGAACGTGCCGAGGAGTGTCCAATGACCTCCCTCGATATTGACGTACGTCACATGAGGTCCCTCAGCATTTTGAGGAGTGTCACTCAAATACTTAGAAAATTTAGGTTAATCACCTCCCTTGGCCACTTAAGGCTCACAAGCCCCCAACGTGCCGAGGAGCGTCCCATGACCTCCCTTGATATCTCGAGGAGCATTACATGACCTCCCTAAGTATTTTGAGCAGTGTCACTCAAATACTTACCCAAAATGAGGCTAAGGATCTCCCTCGGCCACTTGAGGCTCATAAGCCCCGAACGTGCCGAGAAGCATCCCACAACCTCCCTCGGTATTTCGAGGAGCGTCACATGACCTTCCTCAACATGTTGAGGAACGTCACTCAAATACTTCGCCAAAATGAGGGTAAGGACCTCCCTAGACCACTTGAGGCTCATAAGCCCCAATGTGCCGAGGAGCATCCCATGACCTCCCTCGATATCACGAGGAGCGTCACATGACCTCCCTCAGCATTTTGAGGAGCGTCACTCAAATACTTCGCCAAAATGAGGCTAAGGACCTCCCTCTTTCACTTAAGGCTCATAGGCCCCCAACGTGCCGAGGAGCTTCTAATGATCCACTCGGACAGCATGGGGCTCATGAGCCCCTCATCTGAGTGGCGTCCAGCCTACTCAGCTAATAGGAGACCCCCTCTTCTTTGCCGAGCCACTCTTATAATTAGCCAAATATAGGTAAGTACCAATTGGCACCCACTTGGATAGTATTGGGCTCATTAACCCCTCATTCGAGTGGCGTCTGACCCACTCGGCCAATAGCAGACCCCCTTCTCCTTTGCCGAACCACTCTCATACTTAGCCAAATATGGCTAAGTACCAATTGACACCCACTCGAACAGCATGGGGCTCGTTAGCTCTCATTCGAGTAGCGTCCGACCCGCTCATCCAATAAGAGACCCTCTCTCCTTTTTTAAATCACTCTCTTACTTAGCCATATTCAAGCTAAGTACCTCATTGGCACTCACTCGGACAAAATAGGGCACATTAGCCCCTCATCCGAGTGGCGTCCGACCCACTTGGCTAATGGGAGACCCCCTCTCCTTTGCCGAGCCACTCTCATAATTAGCCAAATTCAAGCTAAGTACCTCATTGGCACCCACTCGGAAAGCATGGGGCATATTAGCCCCTCATCCGAATGGGGTCCAACCCACTCTGTCAACAGAAGACCCCCTCTCATTGTCGAGCCACTCTCATACTTAGTCAAATATGGCTAACTACCAATTGACACCCACTCGGACAGCATGGGGCTCATTAGCCCCTCATCTGAGTGTTGTACGACCCACTTGGCGCATGGGACTCCTTTGTTCTTTACTGAATCGCTTCTCATACTTAGCCAATTTCAAGCTAAGTACCTAATGGGTCCCCACTCAGTCATCATGGGATCCCCTTCATGATACCCCCTCGGCTCGATGCATGACACTTCATTATACCCCACTCGGCTCGGGAAAAAAGTGGGAGAACCACCCTCGACACATAGAGTTGTGCTCGACGCACGCCTCTCTCGGCTCGGGAAGAAAGTAGTAAATCGCGATACCGACTTGGTTGGGGAAAGAACTGGGAGAACCACCCTTGGCACATAGAGTTGTGCTCGATGCATCATGTCGCGCTCGGTGCACGCCTCCCTCAGCTCGGAGAGAAAGCAATAAATCGCGAGACCGACTCGGTTCTGTAAGGAAGTGAGAGAACCACCCTCAGCAAATAGAGTTGCGCTCACCCCAACTATCCGCGCTCGGCGCAATGGGACGCGCTCAATGCAATTGGACGCGCTCAGCGCATGCCTCCCTAGGCTCGGCAAGGAACCCTTTGGGCTGACCTGGTGTGAGTCACTCCGACACTATGAGGCACTCCTCTTGGCTTGGTCAGCGCACATTATGCGGACATGTTAATCCTAGCACCATGTTATTAATTCAAGACATTGTTTAGTTTCGGCAATAATGTGATTATTCCGCCCAATCAACCGCACTAAAAATTGGGGTTTTCACTCTAATTACTTGCCGTGGGGCTAATTGTTTGGACCCAATTCTTGGACCAGTCCACCTATGATGAAGTTATTGAATTACCCCTACCTCTAGGGGAGACACTCCTCCACCAACTAGAGCTGACTAAAATACCCTTATTTATTGGAGGTCCTATCCTCTATAAATAGCGGTTGTCTCATCAATCAAAATGGAAGGAATTCTCAACTAGAGAACCCAGAGCATCTCTCTCTACATTGATCACTTTCTCTCTCTTCCTCAATCATTTACTGACTTGAGCGTCGGAGGGGCGATCTCGGGACCACCCCCGGGGTAGGCTAACCTTATTTTGTAGGATTCCGGCGTATAGATAATGAAGCTCAGACGTACCTTCTTGGGGTCCACATCGATTCTCTCAACCTACTACAAACTTAAGGAAGCTGAGCAGATTACAAAGACAATCTGACTTGTGTTAACCTGGTTCACGTTAACACTAGCAATCGATGCACGCGATGCATGATTTAATTTTTTTTGTTATTGCATTAGATTATTTTTTGTTATTGTTTCGTAGTAAACCCTTTGTTTTTTTGCATTAATTATATTGTTTATAGCATTTTAGAACTTCCAGTGTTTTTATTAATTTAATTATTTTGTTATTACTTCCTTTCTTTTAATTAATTTTGTCAATTTTACGTTGATTTGCATTGATTGTGAATTTTTTTTTTTTAAATCTTTAGTGTGGCTAGAAATGTAATTTCATAGGGAGACACCATTGCTCCTCCCTTTCCTTATAAAATAGAGAATAGTATGTACCAGGCTAAAAGCACGCATCATTTATGAACAATCAACTATAATCATTCAGAAACTCACTATATTATGCACAAACTTACTATATTATGCAAAAACTACATCATTTTTAAGCAATCCACTATATCATACAGAAATCCAATATGTAACGAAGAAACTCGTTATATCATTCACAAACAAAATATATCATGCATAAATTACATCATTTCCAAATATTTCACTATATCATTCACACTCATTATATCATACAAAAACTCATTATATCATTCAGACACTCATTATATCAGGCAGAAACTACGTCGTTTTGTGTTATAACATGTGTCACGATATATATTACATAACCTACATATCATTGCTTGTTAAAATATTAAAATTAAATTCTCCATTATATTGCATATAATTTCACTACATGTTTTCAGTTAACAAAATACACTAATTGTGTATAAATTCACAATATCTCTATAAAACTACATTATAAAACCCTCTCCCCCATCCTCCCACCACCCCAGCAGCCCCCCCTCCCCTCATATTTTAGTTTATCTAAACTTATCTTATTTTATATTATCTTATCTTATAGTACAACTAAAGCTTTTATGTGATTTTTCAAAAGAACAATTAAATCGGATACGTATAAGCAGAGTAGAAAAGGAAGAGGATACACCACTTTCTTAAGTTTTACACAAGTTGAGTACCAAACTATGAAAAGTTACTTTTTTGTTGCCAATATAACCTCTTTGCTACTACAGATCGAAATCGCTTATTAAGAAGTCGATAAGTGTAGTATTCTCTCCAATTTTTATTACTTTACTTTTTTTTGAGTTGTTGTTTATTAGTTTAACTATTTCTTTTTTTTCCAGTATTTGAAATGGTCATACCAATTTTATAGTATTGCTTATTATCTTTGCAATAGAAGAAGTTTTACTCAGTTTACTTATCTTGACCCACAACTTTACTTTCAATACAATATGCAATAAACTAATACCTTATATTCATTTCATTAATCCACACACTTATTTCTCCTAAAACTCTATGTCCAAACAAGTGGAGTAAAATAATTAAAAATAGAAGGGAACATGTTCTTAGTGATAATTTACTTTCTCCATTTTTTAGTTGGCTCATTTGCTTTTTGTACACATATCACAAAGAGAAAGAGAAATACAAATCAAGTGGTAAAGTATAAGAAAACCAAAGAACCACCTTTTAAAAGTGTCACTAATTATTAGGCCTGGGCTATGCCCCGGGTAAGGAAATTTTTTCATTTATTTAAAATGATAACACAAAATAATATAACTTGATATAGTGGTCAAGACTTTAATATATGAACTTGAGGTCACATAATTAAAGCATATATTATGTAATTTCTATTTTTTTTTATTGGACATAAAGTAAAACTCACTAAAGGAGAGTGTCACGTAACACCGTTAATTTAGGAATACCTTTTATCAGATTTATATGGTTTTTTTTTTTTACAGGAGATTTATATGGATTTTGACTTTTCCTTTTTAACTTGATTAAAAAAGAAAATGGATCAACGAATAATAAATTTACCAAAAAAAATATGAACCAACTAAAACAACGGACTGACGGAGGTAGTATTTTAATGTTTTTAGTGAAGTACATTACTACCGCAATAGTAATTCGAAAAGATTGAGGATGCTTTCAAGGATAACAGAAAGCAGATATTTTTGAGAGTCCCACATTGGAGAAAGCCTTGGTAACCAACTGTTTGAGTCCAAAAAAGACTCAAACACTCAAAAAGTTACACAATGGTACCATTATAACCTGGTATTGGTATCAAATTCTTATCAAGGATTGGTACCAAGCAACCTTACTTTGGTATCAAAATTTTCGGACAATGGTACCAATCTAATCTAGCATTGGTACCAAACAACACGCGCGTGAAATTTTTAAGGCTTAAAATGACCAAATTGCCCCTGTTTAAGTCTCCTAAGAGACTCAAACGGTTGGTTGCCTAGACAAACTCTCCCGGCCAAAAATGGACGGTATTAGGTGATGAAGTGGATTATAAGCAGAAGCGCGACAATTGTTAAAAGCATGATCCTTCAGGCAGTAAATGGAATATGAGGAGTGGTCATTTCTCGCTTATATAAATTGCGAGAGGGGTGTCCGCCCAAGCCTGGTTACGACAAATTGGGCATCCCCATTCTTAACCATCTGATTCCTATTCTAGAAGGAAATTTTTTCCCAATTTTTAACAAAATAAAATAATTTAAATAAAAAAACTTTTTTTTAAAGCAGAAAGCCAGAAACCACTATTGGAAAATGTTTTAGGCTTCATTGTCTTTTCTGTATTTTATATTGATGTTTTTTATTTTAAATAAATGTTTTTGGCCTTTCTTTCATAAAGGATGCAATTAAGTTTGGTAACATTGTTACCAAACTTAGTAACATTGTTACCAAACTTAGTAACATTTCCAGTTCTATTTTTCAGTTAAAAAAAAAAAAAAAATTTGAGCAAGGTCATTGGAAATTAGGATATGCTTACCTGGAATTTCTGGTTTCATGGTGGAACAATATGGATTTTTGATGTAACTAATAGTGAAATTGGAAACTTTAAAAGGCTTAGAAATTCTTAAATTGAGAAGGAATTTTTTTGTATATTTTTCAAACTAAATGTGCATTTCTTTGATCATGTACAATTGTGCATTGTTTTTCAACTAAGGCGCATCTTTTTTCTCAAGAAAATTTACTTATAGTTCGAAATTCAATATATACGCATAGCTAGTTCAAATAGATGTACACTAGTTCTTCTCAATTTAAAAGCCTCACACAAGACTGAAAATACTTTGTTATGATCATTTTTAATTAATATGTAAACCATTTTGGCTAAACTATAATCTTACTCTGGGGCTAATCTTTCAAAATGATTATATTTACAAGAAGGAAAAATTATGAAATAGCACCTTTTGTAGCACTGATTTTGTGAACTAGTACCTTTATTATTTTATTTTGTCAACTAGTACCTTTAAGTCCTTTAATCTTTTATTTTCAATACCTTTACTTCATTTTCCGACCCAAATGGTCAAGAATCCGATGTTGACTTCAATTCTCCCTCCAAATTTTGCGCTTTTTTTGCTTCTAATGGAGCGTGCTCTCACTCTCCTCTTTTAACTCCATTGTCCCCCCAATTTTTTCACTCTTTCATCTTGCATCTTTACTTTCTCACCAACCTCAGTTCAGTTTCAGTAAATACTCTCTCTCCTCTCACATTCTTTCTCCTCTCTGTCTCTTTCTTCCTTCTGCTATTCAGTCGAACCTTAGTCCACTCAATCAAAAAGCTCGCAGCCCCTGTGCCCACTCTCCTTATCATAAAATTTGCATGCTATAATTTTTCTCACTGGATTATCAATGCTCCATGATCTTTTTTCAGCAACTGGGACTCCACATCCACATTTTCTAGTACGTTTGGTTGAGGAAGATCCAGACTTTGAAGAAAACATCTTGTACAAGATTAAAACAAACAAAAAATTGACTCTGAAATAAAACCAAAAGGAATTGATATAACATACCTCTGAAATTGGAAAAGACTTAAATTGGAATCATTTCCAACAGTTGAATTATCTTTCATAAGGTAAAATTTAGGGTTGGCGGGGAGAATTTTGATGAGAATGGTCAAGGCCTCAAGGGCACTGTTTTTTGGGGAAGGGATGGATGTAAATGGGAGAAGTATTTTGGGCGAGTGGAAGAGAGGAGTTAAAAGACTTAGGGCCTGTTCTCCCCAGCTTATTTTCAGTTCAGTTCAGTTCAGCTCTAATAAGTTCAGTTCAGTTCAATTCAGCTCCAATAAGTTCAGTTCAGTTCAGTTCAGCTCCAATAAGTTCAGTTCAGTTCAGTTCAGTTCAGTTCAGCTCTATTCTTTTATAACCATTTTGTTAAATATTATTATTATTATGTTGGTATAATTTATTTTACTAATTACTATTATTATTATTATTATTTAAATATATATCATTACTATTAAGTATTATTATTATTATTATTATTATTATTATTATTGTTGTTTCTATATATTTTTTTATTGTAGCTTTACTAATTATTATTACTATTATTATTAGGAGGAACATGGTTTAGGTCAAAGCACAAATAAACCCACTTTTTTTAGCCCATAAACCAATCAAATCGCGTCAAGACGGTTTATTGTATAATTTTCGCGGTCCAACCCAATCATTATTTTATTACTAAATATTTTTAAGTTATTAAATATTAATTATTAAAATAGTAATATTAATTTACTTCTTAGATATTATTGTTATTATATATCATCGTCAAGTATTAATATATTAATACAAATAATATAAAATAATTATTATTAATTATCATTACTATCATTAATTATTATTATTATTATTAATTTATGATTATTAATATTATTTATTTATAACTATCATTTAAAAATATTCAAAATATTACTATTATTATTATTCATTATTATTACTAATCATTATAATTATTATTTAATATTCATATTATTATTGTTTAAAATATTATTTATATATTTATTACATTCAATTTATTTCAATGTAATATAATTCAATTCAATTCAATTCAGTTCAGTTCAGTTCAGTTCAGTTCAGTTCAGCTCTGATAAGTTCAGTTCAGTTCAGTTCAGCTCCGATAAGTTCAGTTCAGTTCAGTTCAGCTTTGTTCAGTTCAGTTCAGTTCAGCTGTTTTATGCCGAAGAGAACATGCCCTTAATGTGCAACACACTCGCAAAATTTGGAGGAAGACCTGAAGTCAACATCGGATTATTGACCATTTTGGCCGGAAAATAAAGTAAAGATACTGAAAATAAAAGATTAAAAGACTTAAAGGTATTAGTTGACAAAATAAAACAATAAAGGTACTAGTTCACAAAATCTATGCTACAAAAGGTACTATTTCACAATTTTACCTTACAAGAAAAAATAATTATCATGTAATATGTCAAAAAATGATTATATTTCTATTGAAATAGATTATAATTCAACTGTTCTCACAATCTTATACCAGAAGTGTTCTCATGTAATATAGACAAACATTTCGTTGCTCCATTCCTCCCATGTGTTTGATTCCTAGCCTATTATGACTAGTCCTTTGTGTTATGAGTCAACTTTTTTACCAAGTACTTTGTCCACTCCAAATCCTTCGAGTGGTTCCTTATCTTAATATGGCTGGCAATAGGTCGGAGATGAGTTAAGTGGACCTCCATCCATCATATATATATGTGAATGCATACTTACATGAAAAATGAGAATATATTTTACGTGTTATAACTCTAATGAACAAGTAATATAACTCTAATGAAAAAGTGATGTAATTCCAAAATAGTTTTTTGGGGGGTTCGAAGTATTTTTAGGGTATAACTCTAATGAAACAGTGTTGTAACTCTAATCCAATCGTGTGGTTGAGATTCATTCTCATTCCTCATGTAAAGAGATGTTCTCATGTGTCTCTGCAATTTTCCCGTCCTTCCTTCCGTCTAACCTGCAGTTTGATACCTTCATTTATAGGTTAACAACTAATGAATATTCTTTCAAGTCTGGCTACATGTTAGCACGAGGCCTGCTAAACCCTAATTTTGAAAAGGTGGATTTCGAATGAATTTGAAAGCTTAGCGTCCCTCCTAATAATTAAAAACTTTTTGTGGAAAGTATGTCATGATGGGCTTGCTATTAAGGATAGACTTGAAAAGTGTAAGATTTTTCTCCCTCGGCAATGAGTTTTTTGTAGTAATGCCCTAAAATCTTGAATCATCTGTTTTTTGAGTGCCCTTTTACGTTAGACAATTTTGCGTGTCTCCATGCTAGTGGATATGGGCCTCTTTTTCCTTCTGACTCTGATTTTTATAATATAGTCTCTTTTTAATAGTGAAAAAAAACGCAAGGGTTACGGTCAAAATAACCCTAAGGTTTGCGTTTTTGACACACAACCCTTGTTGTAGCAGCTAGGGGTGCTAAAGAGCCAGGACGGTTGCAAACTACTCGAATTCGGCTCGGTCAAAGCTCGGAGGGGCTCGATTCGAGTTCGGGATCAGCTTGAGACCTTAACGAGCCGAGCCCGAGCCTAATAGAGTTCGGCTCGAAACTCGCAAACACGTTCGATAAAATTTATATTACTATTTATATTTTAATATGTAATTCAACTTAGATCTTAAATAGTACTCCACTAGGCACTAAAGTCCCACATTTGTTAAATAAACAAGCATCAATCTTATTTTCTTTATAAATAGCTACTATTTCTTATCTCAACTTAGAGTTTGATTTTGTACCTCATTGGTTGGAAAACAAATTTATACTCTTTTTTCTTTACAAAAGGAGTGAAGCATATTCTAAAATATTTGATTATTTGATAATTAAACTATTTAATAATTTATTATTCAAAGCATTGAGAGTCTTGTTGTTACAAGGTTGGAAGTTTTTTAAATAAAACATATAAAAGAATATGTAGGGTGAATTTTTCTCTTAAACAAAACATGAAGTCTCACATTGAAATTTTAGTAATGCTAAAAGAGAAATCAAGTTATAAAAACATATGTAGGATGATTTAAACAAAACATGGAGTCCCACATTTAAAGTTCAGTCATGCTAAGAGGGTAACCAAGTTATAAAAGCATGGATAAGATGAGTTTGTTTTCCTTCAACAATCCATGGAGTCCCACATCAAAATTTTAGCAAAGTTAAGAGGGAAACCAGGTTATAAAAGCATATGGTGGGTGAGTGAACAAGCTCAACTACTTTCTTGGGCATATATTTGGCCTATTCGGTTGGACCTATCGCTTAAGTGTAGCTTTAGTTGTTGACTTGTGTCTACGTGAATGGGCCTAAGCCCAATTTTTTGAAACAAAGTTTCGAGCCAAGCTTGGACTTTGTACAGTTGAGCTCGAGCTAAGCTTGACTTCAACTAGTTTCGAGCCGAGCTGAGTTTGAGCATGTTTGGTTTCAGTTAGGCTTGTTAACATCCTGAATCCTTCGGCAAAAATGAATCCAAAAATAGTCAATGAGTATGTATTTTTTTTTATTTGAACATCGCGAAATTAAAAGAACAGTACAAAATATAAATTCATGAAACGAAATAAATTATCACAAATAAATCAGGTAAAAAAATCCAAGCAAATATTCTGGATAAATGATCACAAACAAAATCCTAAATCGCTAGAGAAAAGACCCTAAATTCAAATTTCTGAACGAAAATACAAAAAAAGTATGAAATTATAGTTCTGAAATTACATGAAAAATAATTAAAACAAAGATTAAGAAATTAAACTAAAAATCGATTAATTGACAACGTTCTTCGTGAGTTGTGTTGTGCCGCTGCCCAATTTTCTCTCTCCTCTATTAAGACTTGTTGTTGCCACGTTCTTGTTTGAGCTGACCGCCAGTCGTTGGTGCTCCGTTGTTGTTCCGATGGCTGTTGATCCTGTTTGCTATTGTTGCATCGTTGCAGTGCCGCTATTGTTGTTGTGTTGTTGCATCATTGTTGTGCCGCTATTGTTGTCGTGTTGTTGTGTTCTGTTGCCAGAGATGGAAGGAGGGTGAGAGAGAAATGAGGGTGAGAGAGAAGAGAGGATGGTGAGAGAGAAGGGAGAACCGGATAGGGGAGGAGAGAAAAGAGAGAAGGAGGTTATGATAGGGAATGAGGAGAGAGGAGAGGAGACCCTATATAATAACCCTCCTTAAATTTGTGTGCTTCTTTTAAAAGCCTGGCCCACCCGATCAGTATAAAAATAAAACAAGGGTTGTGGTTAGCCCAAAAACCACAACCGTTCATCTACAAAGGGTTGTGGTTTTTGGACTGACCACAATTCTTCACTATTAATGGTTGCGTTTTTTTAAAAAACACAACTCTTGCATTTTTTCCACTAGTGTTTGGTGTTTGGCTCAACTCCTGTAAGTCTGTTCTTTGGTCTGACAATATTGTCAAATTATCTTTTTTCGGTGGTTTATTTAGTTTTTTGAAATAGAGTTATTTTTAATTATGAAGGCATTTCTCCCCGCCAAGCTAGTTGTCAAATTAATAAGTTTTTTTTTGTAACTAGATTGATACAAATTGTGAAGAGTTTGAGCACTCCTCTCTTTTTCTTATTTCTAAGAATAATGTCTTTAAAGCTCTCAGGTCAGATATGAACCTTATTTGGTCTCCCCCTCCACCTAGTTTTTCAAACTGGATTTTGATGGGTCTACTATTAGCAATTGTAATGCTTTTCTTGGTTTTGTCATTCGAAATAGTGTGGAAGATGTGCTTCTTGCTGGTGGTAAAAGCGTTGGACTCTCATGTCTCTATGATTTAGGTAGGGGCTTGGGCCCTTAAGGAATGGGTTAATGCTGCTCTCTCCCTTGATATCTCCCATCTCATTATTGAAGGAGGTAATGTAGGAGTCATTAATTCTATAAAAAATTCTTGGCAAATTTCGTGGGAAATTTCTGACATTGTTTCACATGCTGGTACTGATCTATCTCATTATCTTGAGTGCGGGTTCATTCATTGTTTTTGTGAAGCTAATTGCGAAGCGGACTTTATGGCTAGAAAAGCGCATGACTATCCTTCCCTTTTGTATTGGTTCCCTCCCTATTATACTGATTTCTCTTTTATCATCCGTAAGGATGTTTTAAGCTAGCTCCCGTATTAGGGGTCAAGTCTAAGTTTGTTTTCCATAAAAAAAAGACACACACACAGATGTGACAACAACATTTTGTTGCTCTATTCCTCCCTATGTCTGGAACCTAGCCTATTATGACTACACATGTGACAACAACATTTCGTTGCTCCATTCCTCGCTGTGTCTGGAACATAGCCTATTATGACTAGTCCTTTGTGTTTCGAGTCAACTCTATTACCAAGTACTTTGGCCATTCCAAGTCCTTCAAGCGGTCTCTTGTGTAATAGGGTTGGCAATGGGTCGGAGATTTGTCGGGTGGACCTCAACTCGTCCTGTCACCCGCAACCTAAATATCCATCAACACCATCGATCACTCGCCAAAAGTTCCACCCAAATCTGCGGATGGGGCGGTTGTGGCGAGTGAAAAACAAGTGCTATTAGAAAAAGAGAATTTTTTCCTTGGATAATGCAAAAGTGGGTTTTAATTCCCAAAATGTGTCCAAAAAAATTAAAATTCCCTGCGTACCGTCCACGTAGGACGGCACGCGAGATTTTTTTTTTAGTAAAACCGCTACTCGGAGTAGCGGTTTGCAAGTGCCTAGAAATTTTTTTTTTCAACTTAGGTAAAACCGCTACTCGGAGTAGCGGTTTATAAAAAAAAAAAAAAAAAAAAAAAAATTTTTTTTATTTTAAAACCGCTACTCCGAGTAGCGGTTTACTATGCAAACTGATATCTTCTTACCATATTTTGCGCAGGTAAACCGCTACTCAGAGTAGCGGTTTATATTTATACACCGCTACTCAGAGTAGCGGTTTATATTTATACACCGCTACTCAGAGTAGCGGTTTATATTTATACACCGCTACTCAGAGTAGCGGTTTATATTTATACACCGCTACTCAGAGTAGCGGTTTATATTTATACACCGCTACTCAAAGTAGCGGTTTATTTTAAAATTAAACCGCTACTTTGAGTAGCGGTTTCCGTGGGTTAAAACAAAAAAAAAACAATTTTCTCACATGCCGTCCTACGTGGACGGTACGCAGGGAATTTTAATTTTTTTGGGCATATTTTGGGAATTAAAACCCACTTTTGCATTATTCAAGGAAAAAATTCAGAAAAAGATGTCTCGTAGACTTAAAATAAAAAATTAATAAATGAAAATTTAATTATCAATTATATGCTGAAAATTAATACTAATAATAT
This sequence comes from Beta vulgaris subsp. vulgaris, assembly GCF_026745355.1. Classification (NCBI taxonomy): domain Eukaryota; kingdom Viridiplantae; phylum Streptophyta; class Magnoliopsida; order Caryophyllales; family Amaranthaceae; genus Beta; species Beta vulgaris. The sequence continues at coordinate 6,756,480 of NC_079202.1, read as the reverse complement.
ATATACTAACTAATAAATATATACACCACCCGGTCGGAGATGGGTGATTATTTTTTGACCCATCACGCCCCCATACCCGGTCCATCTATCCACTTATATATATCTAACGAAATATAAAAAGGAGATATAGAGAAGAATGTACAAGAGAGCGTTAATTGCTTTAATGATCGACATCATTGCAAACGGATTGTTAGTAAAATAAGGAATTACTTGGAATTGACCCTCCAGATATACCTTTGTCACTTGGGTCTTGAATAACGATTTGCACGAGAACAATTTTGAGCTCGAATAGAGTTTGATTGTAAATCTATTGAGTTTGAATATATAGTTGAATGTGTTTGAAGTGTTTTAGAGGTATATAAATATGTCGCAGTGTGTTGAAATATGAGTGATAATGTTGTGGAAAGGTCCTTATAAGATATGCCAACGTTTGTAAAAAAAAGAGAGTTACTTAAGAAAAACGAGTCTGGAAGTAACGTGACGAGATAAGACAGTGTATGCGGTTGGCGCAAGGCTAATGCGTCCCACACATGGTTCATGCGCTCGGTGCATCACCATGCGCTTGGCGCAACAATTTTGCGTTGATGTAGGCTAATTTGGCGTTTTCATTTTGCTAAGTGTCTCGATGTTGTGCGCGAGCATCCTGATGCGCATGATGCAATGCAAATCTGAGCGAATTGCCAAAATTAAAAGATTTCTTTTATCTTTGATCAAATATTATCTTTAAAGTCTGAAATCAATTATCTTTAGGAATAAAATCTGGGATATTTTATCAAATGATGCCTTTTAAAGTGGCGACTTTGTTAATAACAACCCTTCCATTTCAATCTCTTCAATTGCAGCCTCAAATAAAAAAAACCAAACTCTTTTAAGTTGCAACCTCAAATTAACAAAGTGACCATTTTAAAGGGCTGCATGTTTGCGAAAAATTCTAAAATCTGATTTTCGAAATAACTATGAATTTAGTAAATATTTATTCATTATCAAAAATAATTATTATTAGAGTTTATAAAATGGTGGGTTGAGTTCGAATCGGGCCGTGCCTAAAAAATTTGTGCATTAGTTGGACCGGGCCAAATTTTAATGCCCAAAGCCCGCTTTTTCGGGCCAAAAACAACATGCATTTCGGTCCAAAAACTGATCGGGCTAAAATTTGAACTAATAAGTCATTTTTAGGTTGTCCAAGGCCCATCTCAAACCAAAAATATCCCCAAGCCTGTGCATTTTTTGGGTCGAACCAGGCCGGACTCAGTTTGATCATTTCTAATTAATATTTATTAAAAATATAATTAATTATTGTGAATAATTAATTGTGTTTTTATGAAGATGGGCTTTAAAAGGCAATTAATTATCATGATAATTAATTAGGCTCTTAAAAGTAGGTTCCCAATTGATTTAAACAAATAAATATAGATTAATTTCTTAAAACGATTTTGGGCTTAGCTTGTTGAATTTCTTTTCCTTTGAACATGACCAAATGACCAATAACAACGACGATATGTTTCATTACTTGGTGCTAAACGGGGAGATACGATTATGTGTTTACACATGTGTGCTATACGAGACCTCATGAGAGAGTTGATTGGAAGGAGATAGCTTTACTACTTCTGCAATAATGAGATGGCTCAACTTGTTTTGGTGAATGATGCATCTTCAGATATGGAGTTGTGGCATAATAGGATGAGGCATCCTTTCTGGGAAAAAAAAGTTAAGTTACCTCCCCTTATTTGTGGTCATAAGGGTAGTTTAAAGAAAGCATGTAAATTTTTTTTTCGTACTAAACATCCTGGATAAGTTTCCTTTGAGTGAGAATAGAGTTAGTAGAAATTTTAGAAATTTCATTGTGATTTATGGACTTCTTACATGTTTCTTCTTGTGGAGCAAGATATTTTTTTGTTATTATCTATGATTTTTCTCGTACTATGTGGGTTTTCTTGTTGCTTGATAAAACAGAGGTTTTTCATGTTTATGGCCTTTATTTCTATGGTTGAACGTCAATTCTATCAAAATTTGTTCAAAGTGACAGTGACATTGAATTTAAGTTTTACTTGACCTTTTTTATATCTCCAGACTCCAATATCCTTCTTCCAACATCTTGAGTAGGCACACCTTCCAAGAAAATGGGAGGGTGGAGCGAAAATGTCAGTACATTCTCAAAGTAGAGATAGCTTTAAAATTCAATCCAATTTACAAATTTATTTTTGGGTGGAGAGTGTTCTTGTTTTAGCTCATCTTATTAATCATACCCCTTCTCCTTTGCTAGACAACAAATCCCGTTCCTATTTGAAATTCTTCATGGTACTCTTTCGGCATATAAGGTCATTCATACCTTTCGTTGTTTTTGTTTTGCTCACAATCATAAAACCGAAGGAGACAAATTTGCTTGTAAAATTCGAAATGTGCATATGTTGGGTATCCTTTTGTGAAAAAGTGTTGGCGATTATTTCATCTTGATACAAAAGAATTTTTCATTTCTTGAGATATGAAGTTTTCTGAGGACGTGTCTTCTTTTGTGACTCTGAAGGAAGTTAGTTTAAATTCCACTATTATTTTTCCATTGGGTGATGGAATTATTAATGATGATTTTTCTGAACATGTTATGGACAATATTCCTCCTCCTTCCCCTATTGTTACACAACCCACGACTCCTTCTACCATTTCCCTTTAGACCACAAATCTACCCCAACTTAATTCCCCACCACAAACATCGTCAATGCCTCCTGCAACCCATTAAAATTCCCATCCTACTGTTCCTACAAATCCCGCCCCACCTTCACCTCCTACAAGCCCGAGCATAAATCTCGTCCCATCTTCAGACATGGGCCCAGCTCTCGCGGCCCCCAAACCCGTCTACGCTTCCCTATCTCTTTCGTTGGGCCTCTCATTGCAGCATACTGTCTCTCCTTATGATCTTATCGGTTTGATAAGGTTGGTTCCAACACCGATGAGTAAGGCAGTGGAAAAGGGGATAAATTTACATCAGTTCGGTTATGGGATTTTGTTGCTCACTTAATTATTGTTAAAAGTCCATCTTGTATACTCAATATGTCTCCACAACCTTCCTCGTGTACTAGTTACCCCATAGCTCATCATATAAATTGTGCAAGTAATTTTGTGCATTATCGAAAGTTTCTTGCTACTATTGTTTCTACCACTAATCTCAAGTCTTTTAAGGAGGCTATGAGAGATCGAGGCGGGAAAGCTTCTATGCAGGATGAGATTTGTGCCATAGAGGAAACGAGCTTTAGGCAATCAATGGGTCTATCGCAACGAATATTTGTCCAATGGTGAGGTGGAACGTCTTAGATCGTGTTTTGTTGTTTTCGGGAATAATCGTCAGGAGGCTAGTATTGATTATAATGAGACTTTTGCTCCCGTTACTAAAATGACTGTTGTTCACGCTTTCGTAGTATTGTTGCATCTGAAAATTGGGAGTTTCATCATATCTATTCGTAAGTCCTTTCTTCAAGGGGATCTAGATGAGGAGGTTTACATGAAACTTCCTCTAAGCTTTGAGTGTTCTAATCTTAACTTGGTATGTCATCTTTGCAAGTGATTATATATATGGCTCAAAACAAGCTTCTTGATATTTGTTTGTCAAATTGTGGACAGCTTTGAAAGGGTATGGTTTTTTACAGTCTTATTCTAATTACTCTGTTTTCACCTACACTAATGGTTGTTAATTAAAATCAAGGAAAAATTAACAATAGAGGTCTGAACTTTGGGTGATAATTTTTAAAAGGTCTGAACTATTGATTAACCTGTGTAGGTCCCAACTTTATGGGGTCTTAACTTTTAGCGGGCCTCGACGACTTAAAACTGAAGATTTTTTTTTTAAATCTCACATAGTTCCTACATCCCTCCCTCAGTTAACCCTTTTAATGTGCCCCAAGTTTTACAAGTGATGACCTATTAAGCCAGTTTTAAGTCACTAAGGCCCGCTAAGAGTTAAGACCCCCTAAAGGTGGGACCTACACAGGTTAATCAATAGTTTAGACCTTTTAAAAATTATCACCCAAAGTTTAGACCTCTATTGTCAATTTTTCCTAAAATCAAATGTGTTGGTATTTGTTGTTGATCTTATTATTTCTGGTAATGATTCCACTGCTCTTACTACTTTCAAGACTTATCTAATTACTGTTTAAAATGAAAGATATTGGCCCTCTTAGATACTTTGGCCTCATTCTTTTGGAATGAGAGAAACCGAACCGAACTGAGATATAAACTGAACTGAACTAACTAAAATTAACTCATCTGAACTGAAAGTCCAAAAGAACATGACCTTTCTTGACACTAGTAGAGTAATTGCTTATCGTTGTGGTGGTATTGCTGCGATTTTACACATACGCAACAATATATCACGTAAAAAGAAAAGGTAAAATATAAAAAATGATATTGCTGCGGTTTGGGCCAAAAACCGCAGCAATATGATATCAATAGAAAATTTTTGAAAAAAAGTTAACTATTTGACCAGACACATTGCTGCGGTTTTTGATAAGAATCGCAACAATATATTAAAAAAATAATATTCTAATATATTGCTGCGGTTTTTACCAACAACCGCAACAATATTATTAAAAAGTATTTTAAAAAATCAGGGTTTTGCACTCACTTGCTTATACGCCTCACCCGCCTCTCTCATCCTTTATTCCTTTCCTTCTCTCTCCTCAAATACGCCTCTCTTAAACTCATTCTCTCTCCTCCGGTCGTCTCTCATCTCCTCTTTCCTACCATTTTCTTGTCTCTCGCCTCTCTCATCTCCTATCTATCATCTCCTCTCTCCTACCATTTTCTTGTCTTGCCCCTCTCTCATACCCTTCGTCCGAACCCACGAACCACGAAGAGGGTCGGAGCAAGAACCAGGAAGAAGGTCGCAGCAAGAACCACGAATTGTTTGTTGTTCGTCATTTAACAACACGAACCCAGTCGCCATCTCCAACGAATTCATCGACGGTAATTTGACGCACCCAGTCGAAGAAATCAAACGATGGGGAAGCATTTGACGAACCCAACATCTGACGGGGAAGAATTGACGCGGAAGGAAGCATAGAATTCTCAGATCTGATTAGAGTTTTATTTTGTTTCTGCTTATGTAATTGTAATTATCATTTTTGTTCAAGCAAAATCATCTTGTTGGCATGAATCTAGTTAGACAGATTAAGGTTGAGGAGTTGTGCTTTTTTTTTCATTTTTTTAGTCGAATTGTTGAATTTTTTTAGTCGAATACGTTGAATTTTTTTAGTCGAACCCAGATCTAGGTTCGAATATGTTGAATTTTATTTCATTTTTTTGTAGACGAATCCATTTCTGTTTTTTTATATATGTTGAATTTTGTTTTTTTAGTCGAATAAGCAATTCTTTGATATTTGTGTTGTAATATTTTCATCCAATATTTAGGCAAAATGATTTTTTTTTTTACCTGTACCGGTATCTATTGCTGTGGTTTTGTACATTGTATTTTTTCAATTAAAAAAACACATATTGCTGCGGTTTTGGCTAGAAATCGCAGCAATATCTGGACCTATTGCTGCGGTTTTTAACCGCAACAATATATTAATTACGTATTGCTACTCCCTTAATTGATGCGCAGTCAAAACCGCCACAATAGGCCACTTAAGGACCGCAACAATAAACAATTATTCTACTAGTGTGACATAGAAGTTTCTCGCAGTTCTTTTAGTCTGATCTTTCTGTGCCAATGGAAGAATACTTTGGATATCATTTCCGAAGTAAGGGCTTATTGGGTGCCACACCATGTGATTTTCCAATTGAGAAGAACCACCCCTAGCTCACCTTAGGGTCGGCTCATGGACGACGCTGCTTCCAACCGACATCTAGTGGGTCGTTTAATTTACTTGGGTTGCTCAACCCAATCTTGCCTATTATGTTCATGTTCTATCTCAGTTCATGCAGGAGCCTCGCCATGAGAACTGAGAGGTTGCATTGATTGTTCTTCGATATTTGAAGGGATCTTCGGGTCAGGGTACTTTGTTGTGATCTGATAGTGATTTATTTCTTCGGAGTTTGTGTGATTTAGATTGGACGGCTTGTCTCATCACTCGTCGTTCTTTGATAGGTTGGATAATATTCTTAGGTCATTCTTGTGTTTCATGTGGAAGAGTAACAAGCAACACACTATGTCTCGCTCTTCTACTAAAGCAGAATATTGCTCAGCTATTACATGTGAGTGAAAGTGGTTAAAAGTTTGTTGCTTAGTTTGGGTGATCATCATCCCAAATCTATTCCTTTATATTGTGATAGCCAGTCAGCTCTGTACCTTACTCAGAATTCCGTTTTTCACGAATATATAAAAACACATGGAAGTTGATGCCATTTCGTGTGTGATGCTATCACTGATGGTCTTATTGAACCTCACTATGTTTCTACTAAAGTAAAATTTGCATATATTTTTTACTAAGGCTCTTAGAAAGTCTCAGTTTGGTTTTTTTATTGTCCAAGTTGTGCATTTTTATTCACTAAATGTTCCAATTTGAGAGAGGGTGTTAAGATAATTAAGGAAGTTTTCTAAAAGATAGTTGTTTATCTTTGTTAGGTTTCCTATTCATATATATACTCGCTTTTTCCATGATATAGTGCTTATATTTCTTTTTGGATGTCCCACATGTTATGCCTATTTTATGTTTTATCAATTTGTTTGGACTAAATTATCCTCAAATTTTACACGAATTTCCAAAATACTCTTATTTTTCTTTTAAAATGTGTGCCCCTCTCATTGATTTATACCATTCCAAGGAACATTGTTGTTTTTTTATTTGTTTTTGAAAGAAACATAAAATAAAGAAGTAGATTCAAGACATAAGTATCAAATTAATTATTATTTTTTTGAGAATTCTACTACTCTATCCATTCTCTTTAATTTCTTGGTAAAAAAAAAAGAGTAAGCATTATATTATGAGACAAAAGAATTAATATATACGGTGATGTCAACAATAAGCTTTAGCCTAATTCAATATTCTACTAAACATCAGCAAAATATATTAGAATTTTTTTTTGTTTTTGTGTTTTGAAGTCAAAAACAAAACTTATCAACTGACGGAGCAGATTTAAATTGATTGATAAGTTGAACTGTCAATGGGCGACTATTTGTAGTGACATAATGTATTAATTAGTTACGGACTTACCGTAAATTGCAATAGACCACAAATGAATACCTAATAATCTAGTAATCTCAACTGTTCCACCGTGGTCCGTGAGCGCAAATAATTTTGAACCTGTGGGTTAAGTCTCCATCAATCCTTGTAATTGGGATTTGATGGTTAAGGAGACTAGTTCATCCCTAAATCAGATACATACTCTGATACTCATAAGAAATGTTATTAATTAGATGTATCATTGTTTATTCAACTTTGTTACTCATTGACATAATATAACCAAATATGGATTTATTATGATCTCAACTGAAAATGAAGTTTTGACCTTGTATTTTGTTATCTTCACATATATTTATCTGCATCAAAAATCATAAGCTTGTGGTATTAATTCAAAGCGTAGATAAAAAGTACTCCAGCCGTCTTTCAATATAATAAGGCATATGTGCTTCATAATAATTTGCATTGACGATTAAATTTTTTTACAAAATGACAAATATAAATTACTCTCGTAACTCCATTTTAGTTTTCAATTTTTTCTTTTCTGGATGTACCAAAAAAGTTGTTAAGTTTCAATAATAAAAACACAAGCAAACTTAATTTCTATTGGTAAAAAGTAATACTTTGTTTCTTTTTAATATACACACTTTTCTTTTTAATCCGTTTCTTTTTAATCTACACATTGTTGCTTTTTCTATCTTTGGCAACATATCTCATTTACTTTCTCCTATTTTCCCACCCATATCATTCACTTTTAAATATTTTAATGGTTGTATAAGATGACAAGACGTTTCGCCGACTACAATATTTATCCAACACATTTTAATAATATATATTGATATCGATTATGTTCAGGCCCGGCCCTGAGCCTTGTTTGAAGGGGCAATGGCCCAGGGCCCATGCCTTCAAGGGGGCCATCTTGAAAGCAAAAAACAATCCTGGCAATAATATTGGTAGAGGCTCGGCCCTGAGCCTTGTTTGAAGGGGCAATGGCCCAGGGCCCATGCCTACAAGGGGCCCATCGTGAAAACAAAAAAAAAATCCTAGCAATAATATTGGTAGAGGGGCGTGAACTATAACTAGGCAAGAAAGAGAAAGGGTTGTGCTGTCAAACTCAAGTCCCAATTTCCCAAATGCTTCATCTGTTCATCTTCTTCACCTTTTATTATTTTCTCTCTCCTTCCAAGACCCAAATTTAATCCTCTTTTACTCTCCATAATTTTTTCTAATCACCATTAAATTCATGAAAAAATTTCATAATTCTCAAAATGTAGTTGTTAACCTCCTCTTTATTATAGCAACGGAATTTTTTTCTCTACAATTTAAATAGGGGAAACTTGCATTTGTATAATGCTTATTCATAAATTTTACTCTCAATCAATTGTAATTATTAAGAAATTTCAAAATTAAGAATTTTTTTGAGGAATTTTGGATGACTATCGATTGAAGATTGTCGGATTATGTTGAGTCGCTTCTGGTTTCTTTGCCTCATGACGGTGGTCCACTCCCGTTCCGGCATTCCGACGGTGGTTGTCGTTCGCTAATTTTCTTACACATTAATCAAGGTGTTATCAGTTCATTCTCTAATTTTTTTGTAATTTGATTTGAGTGTTTGATTTATTTTCTTATGTGCAAATATGTTGCCTAAAAAATATTTATCTGGAAGTGAAAAAAGGAAAAAGAGAAAACTTGCTGAAAAGTTACTAAAATCATAGCAAGGTGCTATTGACAGATTTATTGTTAGAAATTTAGTTCATGAGAATCTAGACCACCCAAATGAAAATTTGAATGAAGAAGTCAATGACAATAATGAAAATAATGGCCCAAATGAGCCTAATGATGTTCAAAATGAACCTAATTTGCCAAGTGATGTGTCAAATATATCTAATTTTTTTTTAGTAAATTTCTTTGTAAAATTACATTCGCTTAAACAACGAGTTTATTTTAATATAACTACTGTCATATGTTTTTAATTTGTTCTATTATAAATTGCATTTTTTAAGGGGAACCAATATCTTATTTTGCCTAGGGCCCCAAAAAGTTCAGGATCGGGCCTGATTATGTTGTACATAGTGAGTTAGATTGGAATCCGCTATTGACACTATATATTAAGTTTTTATTAGTGGTGGGTAAATTACTCACCGAGTAAATCAAATTTCATCCAATTTTCATTTATCTTGGGGGACAAGGTAAATACCCTCCTATATTTTGTGAGAAGTGAGAACTTCTAGATCGATCTAATACTTCTCCCATTTCACCTTTACTTTATCAACCAAACAACTCACTCACTTGTACTTCCAAAAAAATCTCACTTCTCATTTTTTTTATGTTAACCAAATAAAGAGGAATAGATTTATTTCAAATACTCTTATAATAACATTTCTTGTAAATTATATTCTTAATAATGTTGGAAGTTAAACATTGGATTCTATGCTTATCTTATAAATTCGTCCCATAATATAAGTCCTCTTTCCTTTTAAAGTGTCCCAAAATATAAGTTCTGTTTCTATTTTCAATCAATAATTATGTCCAAATACCCTCATGAAAATAATTTGATTTCCAAAAACTCCTCATAATTCAGCTTTTAATGCATCATTATTAATGATAAAATGGAATACTTTACTTCACTGAACTCCTCTACACGTTAAACAATGCAACATTAATGTTCAGTTTTTATTATTTTTTTGTTATAAAGAATATAAAAAATGTAAGTGTTTCCCAATAAAAATGAATCTTTTTATCCAAATAAAACAAGATTTTACTTTACTTTAATTCCCGTGTAAAAACAAAATCAGGACTTATATTATGGAACGGATGTATCGCGAGTATTATGTATTTGTCTTTTATTTTCACTTATCAAAAGATAGAAAAAAGTTGACTTCTCAAATAATTGACAAGTTGAACTTAATGAAAGACTCGTGCTTCTAGATTTAGACTTTCCAAATTCAAAAAAACACTTCTCACACTTTTCAACTGATTTTGTTATACACTAGAATAATTAAACCAAATAAAGGATCAAGTGAGAGTTCATCCAGGAAGAAGTCTCATCTTCCAACCATGAAATTAGGATGAGTTTCTATCCTTATCACCTTCAGCTTTAGTTGGAAATTGTTGTGGTAAGTTGGTAACTAATGCATTCATAAATCCGTATTAACAAATAACAACGGTAAGCATTTAATTGAAAAAAATTAAGTACGTTTAAAGTGAAAGTTGAAATATATATATATTATGAAATGAGCAAAACCATAAAATAAGTGAAACAAAAAATGAGCAAAAATATTATGAAATGATCAAAATTTTCGTAAAACGAGGAAAAATGAGTGGTTCTCACGGTTCTCACCATAAGAGTGGTTCTCATATGAACTTAAACTTATATATATATATATATATAGGAATGGGATCTTGTGAAAACCACTAGTTAATCTGAAAACTGAAAACAAGCAATCTCAACCGTTAGATCATCCATAATATAATCTAACGGACGATATTCACGGATGAGTTTTGAGCCAAAAAATCAAGCTGCTTTCTCTCTCTTCCTCTTTCTTCTCCTCTCTCTCTCTCTCTCCTTCGTTTATTCTGATACTCAAACTTTCTCTCTCCTCTTCTCCTCTCTCTCTCCTTCGTTTGCTTTCTCTCTCTTTCTCTCCTCACCGGTAATTTTTTCTAACCTCATCTCAACTTCCATAGCAGACCTCTCTCTCTTACTCTCGAATCCGCCATTTTCGCTCTCCAAGCTAATGGCTTCGACCTCAGTCAACAATGGCGTCGGCCGCCATGGATTAGTTGCTGTCGAAACGCTGATGAATTTTCTTTGGAGCTGTCGAAATCACATGATCTATTTGATCCAAATGATGATTTATTAACCTCTGTATTTTCTGGTGAGCGAAAGAGATCATTTCCTGGGGAACGATTCACAACAGAAGGCTGGCTTCAAATTCTGAGAAAGTTAGGTCTTCGATCATCCTCAGAAGCAGATGTGATGCTTGAATGTGCCAAAAGAGTTGAATAATATTAAATTTCTCTGTTTTCTGGTTTGAGAGTTATGTGATTTGATGAGTAATTGTTAATTTTATGATAATTTTGAGCTTATGAATAACCCAAAAAACCCAAAAAGAAAACCCCAATTTTCACTCTCTCTCTCCTCTGTTTCGCCCCCCACAACTCACCACCGTCGGCCACCTCGCGCGACGCCGACTCTGTGCCGCGCTCCATCGCACCTCCCCCCTGCCTCGTCGCACACTCGCCGGCCACTCGCCGGACCTGCCAACTTTCTCGCACTCTAAGAAGCAGAGGTCACTACATTTCCTTAAAACAAATTCTGATGTCTCTATTTACTAATGCAAGCCCAAGTTTATAACCTTTAACCTTTACTAATTTCCAAAGTATTGTTATTAGTTGCTGTTTTAAAGCTATTTGTTACCCCCTCTCACTAACATATATTTGGCGAAATTCATACAAAGTATTGTTATTAGTTGCCAAAGTATTGTGATTAGTTGCTGTTTTAAAGCTATTTGTTACCCCCTCTCACTAACATATATTTCAAGGTAAAAAGTTACCTTAAAAGTGGTAATAGTTACTCTTATAATAAATAAAGTTACCCTTGAAATATATAGAACTATCCTTAATATAATAAAGTTACCCCAAAACTGACAAAAGTTACCCTAAAAGTGTTAAAAGTTACCCTAAAAGTGTTAAAAGTTACCCTAAAGGGGTTAAAAGTTACTTTGTTTTCAGTTTTCAGCCTAAGAGTGGTTTTTAGCGGATCCTTCCCCTATATATATATATATATATATATATATATATATATATATATATATATATGGCCTAGGAGCAAGATCACATGAGAATGTTTCTTACATGAGAAATGAGAATGAATTACAACCACACGATTGGATTAGAGTTATACCCCCCTAAAAAATTTTGAACCCAAAAAAAAATTGATTTTTTTTCTCTAATATTCTTTGTTTGGAGTTGCATCACTTATTCTTAAGAGTTATAGGGCGTAAAATTCATTCTCAATTTTCATGTAAGTATGCATTTTTATTTTCAAATGTCACGTGTTCGATACCTTGCATTTACACGTTTTTTTAAAGCGAGGAGTATACATAAATATAAAACATTTGCATTAGAAATTTGTAGAGAGTGCCACGTGACACATAAACTTTCTTTCGCAAGCCTTTTAACATATTTGTATAGATAGAACCAATGAAGAATATAAAAGATATCCAACTTGGTGATTTACGGAAGTACACAAAAGTTTAAGAGCATATACATGAAAAGTGAAACCAACAAAAGTGTTCCTAGACTTGATTTTCCAGGTGCCCTATTATAAAAACCATTCGAGTCATCTGACCCTTTCTGGTTATTAACAGCAAAAGGCAGCTGGCTAAAATTAGGAGGAATTTGCTTGTTGTTAATAATATTGTTATTGTTATTATTATTAGTATTAACCGAAAATGGCATATTTGTGCCTTTTTGAGGAAAGCCCAATTGTTGTTGTTGCTGATAACCGGGTTGAGATTCTTGATTTGGTTTGTCAGAAGAAGAATCTCCAAAAGAAGGTATTGTTGTCCCATCATTTATAGGTGTACCCAATTGATTTGGGACACTTCCTAAGCCAGCTGACCCAAAACTATTGGGAAATGGTAAGTTTGGCTGGTCTTGAGATGCAGTAAGTTGTAAATTTTGAAGAAGTAAAAATGAAATGCTAAGAGCGAAGATGACATTACAGACGGCAAATAATTCCATTTGACAAAGCTGGGGAAGAGTAAAGGAATATTTGGGTTGGATATGAAGGTACAAGAAACATAGTGTAATCTACTTATAGTAGTATATGTTTCGTTAGTGTATTTGGTTTGGATGAAAATAGGTGTGGTTGATGAAAGTGTGCATTCCCAACTAATTTGTGCTCGAGTTTAATTGATTAATAAAAGTTCTTTTTAAGTGATCAGTAGAGAAAGCCTAACCAATTTACTACTTATTAGAGTGGATGCACTACTCTTCATTCTTCATTTTTTAAAATCATCTATCCATCCATCTTAATGGATGTGTAAATTTGTCCTGTTAACAAACTTAGCTTCATTTAAAAATATAAAAAAACTAAAAATAACTTGATAAGGTGTGAGTTATGACTTCCAATCTATGACTCTGAAATAAAATCAACTTACACAATACAATATTGTTTCAAAGAAAATATATACATATTTACCTCGAGTACTAACAAGGGGTGCTAATCGAGCCGAGCAGCTCACGAGCAACTCGAGTTCGACTCGGTAAACGCTTTGTCAAAGTGCGACTCGAATTGGCTCGACTCGGCTTGAAACCTTAGAGTGAGCCCATTGGATGATCTACAAATTAGATCATGAGGAGAGAGGGAGAAAAATATTATAAAGAATTAGGAGAGAGAAAAAAAGAGAAGAGAGAGGAGGATGATCAGATCATTACAATGATCTGATCATTGTTGGATCATAGTTAAAGCTCATGAAAGAGAATAATTTGGTAGGTCCCATGTATGATGAGTTGGCAACAATCTAATGGCATTAAAAAAACCAATCCAATGGTTAAAAGGCTCAAAATTGTAGATCATCCATTGTGGGTAAAAAAAAAGCATGAAACTAATGATAGATCATAAGTGAGGTAGAAGAGAGAGGAAATATTAAAATAATATCCAAATTTTTGGATCAACCATTGTGTATGCTCTTAACGAGCATGAGTTGAGCAAGGTCCTACTCGACTCGTTAAGCTCGCGAGCAGCTCGATAATTTTTTCATATATATTTTTCTAAGATTTTATTTTATTTAATATAAAAGTTGAAAATTTTGAGAAATAAGGTTAAGTTACCAAGCCCAATTTAAATATATGACTTTTTCACCGACTACTCCCAAGTTTTCGGTTTATTCACGAGGTACCCCCGCCTTTTCAAAATACACGTGGTACCCCCAAGTTCTTGGTAATACATCTACAGTCCCTTAATGAGTAACGACGGTTAACGCCGTTAGTCTTAACCCCAATTAAACCTAATTAGCCTTAATTAACCTAGCTAACCTAACTAAACCCTAACCTCTAACTTTTAATAATCCTAACCCCTTCTAATAACCCTAACCTCCAACTTCTAATAATCCTAACCCCTAACTTCGATCTAATAACCCTAACCGCTAACTTCAAACCCCTAACCCTAACCCCACTAACACCCAACCATCACCACCTCCCACACCCACCCCTGTAACACTTACACCTCCCCTAGGAGCCCCCCCACCCTCGCTCGCGCCCCCAATCCCCACGCAACCCCCACCCCCTTCGAATTTCTGCAGCCCCACCCTCCCCTCAGAACCTTTGGACTTCTGCAACCGTCCTCTTCCCCCACCCCCTTCGATCGCAACTTTTGTGGTCTTCCTTAGCTTGTGTGGTTCGAAACTCGTCTTCCTCAATGTTGTATCGGCAAATCCGAAGGGGTGGGGGGAGCTGCGGAAATTCGAAAGGGTGGGGGGAGGGAGCTGCGGAAATTCGAAAGGGTGAGGGGAGGGAGCTGCGAAAATTCGAAGGGGTGGGGGAGGCAGAGATTCGAAGGGGGTGAGGGGCTGCGTATGGGTTTTTGGGGGTGGGGGCCTGCTGGGCTACGGGGTTGGGCGAGGGGGGCTGAATGGGTTGTGGGGGTAGGGATGGAGTAGGGGTGGGAGTTGTAGGGTTGGGGTGGGGGAGGTGGTGGTGGTGGTTAGGGTTTAGGTGGTCTACTGGTGGTTAAAGTTAGGGGTTAGGTTAAGGTTAGGGTTTAGGATTAGGATTAGGTTTAGGGTTTAGGGTTTAGGGTTTAGAATTTAGGATTTAGGTAAAGGGATTAGAATTAGGGTTAGGATTTGGAGTTAATTAGGATTTAAAGGAAAAAATTAGGGTTAATGACTAATGGAGTTAACCGCCATTCGTCATTAACCCTAATTTTTAACCGACGTTAGTCATTAAGAGTATTTGGATGTATTACCATGTAATTGAGGGGTACCCCGTGTATTTTGAAAAGTGCGAGTGAAAAAACCGTAAAATTTAACTCATGGTTCATGCCTCCATGATCATACTTCATAAACTAGTAACATGGGTTTAAAAGAAATAATAAATTTTAAGAAATGATTTTCGCATATTCGAGTAAAACTAATCGAACTTGAGTCGAGTTCGAGTCGACTTTCGAATCAAGCTGCAGAAAAAATTTACGAGTACGAGTCGAGTAAAAGTTTGGCGAGCTTAACGAGCTTTCGAGTCGAATCAAGCAAGGTTTTGGAGTTTTTGAGTTGAGCAGGGCCCTACTAGTAATCCATGTTGCGTTTGTATAACTTTGACCTTAAGTATAATTTCAGACCTTAATAGCCTTACTACCAAAGATAGCAAGAACGTTTTTGATAAATCGCATGTCGTTTTCAGCCCTAACACCCCCCAAAAGTTCAGGAAAATCATGAGGAAACCGCTGGGGGTTTTGGATAAGGATAAAATAGGTAACTACCTAGGCTGCCCTATGGAAGTTGATGGTCGTTCCTCGGAAGTGTTTAAGAGTTTAGTCTTTAAAACAGCTAACAAGATCCTATCATGGAAGTTCTCAAATCTTTCGCAAACAGGGAAACTTATTCTCATCAACACTATCCTTTGTTCCTTGGCTTCAAATATCATATCGGTTTACATGCTTCCGAAGAAAATCTCGAAGTCGATCACCTCTATTCTGCTAAAATTTTGGTGTTTCTCGTCAATGGACAAAACTCCAATCTACTGGCGAAAAAGAGAGCTGTTAGAAAAGCACAAAGCGGAAGGGGGTCTTAGCTTTAGAAATATATCCCACACCAATAAGTCTATGCTATTCAATCAGGCCTGGAGGATTCACAAGAATCAGGACTCCCTCATTCATAAGCTTTACGTGGCTAGATACAAAAAAGATCCTCTACAATTGGCTATGGATAATGAGAACCCGAAAAACAGCTCTTTCGCCTTTCGCAGTCTATTTAGTGCATGTAAAACCTTTAAGAAGGGGTTGTTCAAAAGAATAGGCAACGGTCGCTCCATCTGCATTGATTCTGATCGATGGCATCCTACCATGCAGCTCAAGCCTATTCATCCGAAAGATCACGTTTCGAGAGCTCAGATTTCGAGGGTTTCAGACATGATCGACCACAGCAGGAAGTGGAAGCCTTCCATAGTTTGGAGCATGTTCTCAGCTTCGGACGCAAGAGAGATCCTTGCCACTCATATTCCACAACAAGAGACTGAGGATGAGATTGGATGGAGCCATTCAAAATCCGGCATCTTCTCAGTTAAGACTGGCTATTGGTTTCTAAATAGAGATGACACTCCTCATACCTCTAATTCACCTTTCTGGAATCAGTTCTGGAAATCTACCATTTTTCCGAAGTGGAAGCACTTCTTATGGAAAATTTTAAACAAAGCCTTGCCAACAGCTGACAATTTAGCTAGAAGGAAAATCAAGGGAATTAGCGCAACTTGTTGCTTGTGCAACAAGGAAACCGAAACACTGGAACACTTGTTTCGGGATTGTTATATTGCTCAGCGAATTTGGAGCTGCTCCTTAGGAATTGTGGCTTCAAATGGCGCTATCCTTCCTCTTCAGGAATGGATCAAAAACTTCTTGAATTGGTTCAAAAAGAAGAAAACCGAGGAAGGGTTACTCATGGAAATAGACTTTGTTGCTACTCTGTGGGGAATTTGGATACACCGAAATGAAGTCATCTTCAAAGGAATCTCTCCTAACCCGAGAAGGATAATGAACATAATATCTGACCATTCTGCTCGTGCAGGGAAAGAAAGGACTAGCAAGGAAAGGAGAACGAGACGTGCGGAGGAGTACAGGGAGATAGAAGTTTCGAGTAATCTGGAATGGTCCATAGGGAAGAAGGACGCCTCTAGCGTCCAAACCATCGTGGTGGATGGTGCTTGGAAGAAGAACACAAGCTCTAACCAGTGCCAAGCGGCCATAGCATGGAAAAATATAAACAATGATCCCTGGGAAGAGTCAGCGACAAGGATTTTTGCCAATTCAGCTGTTCAAACAGAAGCTTATGCTGTTCTAAAAGCAATAACGGATATGGAATGGCGCAGTGCGGGCCTCATCATAAAATCGGATTGCAGTGAAATTATCGCGGCCCTTAAAAATTCTAAGAGCTCAAATCAGAATATTGACAATATCATTAGGGATATCAGGAGGAAAGCCAATAGCTTTCTATTTATTTCTTGTATTAAGGTAAGTAGAGAGGAGGTCAAATTAGCCCATAATCTTGCCACCTTGGCAAGAAAAAGCTAATCTTCCTTTGCTCTTGTGTTTTTTACCCTTTGTAAAAAAAAAAAAAAAAAAAAAAAAAAAAAAAAAAAAAATAGCCTTACTACCTTGCCTTATATGTTTGTAATCTTATATCTTAATAATAATAAAAGGCAATAAACAAAAGATAGAAAGATAACAAAAACTCTCATGATCTCTATTATATAAGTGAAGGGAGAGAAAGAAGGTGTCCCCCATAAAAAAAGTTTAATATACCTTTAATGGATTTAAATTGTCTTACATATGAAATAATATTTTCTTCTTCCTACTTACATTATATATTGAACAAGTTAACAATGGAATTGAATTTAAAATTTCAATTACATATTAAATTAAGGATAATGATTTTCTCTTTTTACATATGTGTGAAAAACTCTGATAAAAAAATTAAATTGACAATATAACTTGATTGACACAATAAGAAGAAAAACTTAAAATTTGAATTTCATATTAATAATTATACTCATAATATTTTAAAACCTAAATGTTAATTATTAGTCGGTAATCACTATTATATAAATCAAACTCTTACTCTTTATTTTCAATGATTGAACTTCAGTACACATATTCTTCCACTTTATTTGAGCACCAATTTTCTTTTGCTTTATATTTCCTTCTGTCAATACTATCTTTGAATAATGATGAACAAATAACTAAAAAGACCAACGAAATATTGATTTAAGAAAAATATATTAATTAAAAACTAAAAATAATTATAAATGTCTATTCGAATCAATATTTTAAAAATGATGAATAACTAATTAAGAAAAAAAGGTTAAAATGACACGTACATATATCATGCAAAAAATTATACTCCAATTGTTATGAAAAGTAAGAGATACAATTAAATACCAAAGCCTCCATATTGCTAGCGCACCTAATTCACAATTTATTTTTGGTTTATTTAAGCAAAATAAATGACAAATATGTCAAAAAAAATGTACATAACTCTTAAAATTTTGCATTAAAATATGAGATACGCTTTTCATGAGGATATTTATAAAATGTCTAAGACAACATCTTGGCCAACTATTCCCTCTCATATCAAGTCTTCTTCAAGAAGACATATAACCCAACCTTACTATTGCTCGAGACAAGTTTAATTTGGACTGAACATGTTATATTTTGTTTTTGTTTCGTAGATAATGTATAAAAGCAAATGAAACTCCTTTAATTTCTGTTTGCTTTGTTTTATATCTGATTTTATCATCGCTCGAGACAAGTTTAAGTTGGACTGGACATGTTATAGTTTGTTTTTGTTCCCTAGATTATGTATAAGAGCAAATAAAACTCCTTTAATTTCTGTTTGCTTTGTTTTATGTTTGGTTTTTTTAATATTTGGATGTATTTTCTTTTTCAATTAATACAAGATTTATCAATGTCAAAAATAATTGAGCAATAAACTCTTAACATATCTTCGACATATTCCTTTGGAACACATTCTCCGAGAATATTTATAGTACACCTGGGTGTACCATGCTCATGGTACACCCAAGACTATTTTCTTCAAATAAGCAAAATGAGCAAATGAGCAAAATGAACAAATGAGCAAACATTTCTACTCATTTAAGAAAATGAGCAAACACTTTTATTACAAAATGAGCAAAATGAGCAAATGAGTAAATGAGCAGAGTGCCCAAATGAGCAAATTTGGTGTCAAATAAGCACCTGAAATTCTAATTTATTACAAAAATACCCCTAGGTGTACCATGCTCATGGTACACCCGGGTGTACCATGAGTGAACTCCCTATTCTCCTATGTGGGATTCACGTTTCCCACTTAAGCAGCACTTCCTTTTTAATAAACTTACTTTTCCATTTTTTCTCAACTCTATTTCCCCCCTCCCAAAAAAAACCACTTCTAGAAGATTCAAGGAAAAATTATTACTGCTTCTATTCCTTATTACTTAATATTTCTAATTTGACTTACACATTCGTCAATTACATATCCTTAATTAGTAATATATGTAATTTTGTATTAGTATAAAATAAATAAAATTTGATATTATTAAAATACTCATCACGTTAAATTATATAAGACCTCATATAACTAAGTTTTTTTAAAACAGATATGACCAAATTTTTTTGTTTATAATGGGAAATTTTTTTATTATTTTTTTATAATGGGAAAGTTTTTAAAAATTATGTGCATTTCTAAATAATGTTAAGGCCTTGTTTGGTTGACATCCAATTGCCTAGGAATGGCAAGTTCCTAGGAAGTACAAGTATAAGGCCTCGTTTGGTTCACATAGGAAGTAATTTCCCATGGGAATTTACATTTCATGGGAAATTATTTCCCTTGTTAATTTCCTAGGAATTAGACAAAATTGTTTGGTTGACACCATAGGAAATTGCATTTCCTAGGAAATTACTCACCAAGGGGGGGCTTGGTGAGTAATTTCCCATGTTTCATGGGAAATTCTATTTCCCTTGGAATTTCTATTTCCTATGCTTCTCTCATTTCCCTCCAACCAAACACAACACCCATAATGCATTTCCTAGGAATTTCTATTTCCAAGGAAAATAGCTTCCAACCAAACAACACCTAAGTAGATGTTTGTTTAACTAGAGCATAGGAAGTAGAACTTCGTAGGAAGTTCTACTTTCCACACAATGGGGGAAGTTGCTTACCTAGTTTCTCCTAGGTAAGTGCCACCTCCCATGAGAATTCCATCTTCCCATAGCCTACCAAACAATTTTGTTTACTTCCTATGAAGTGAAATTTCATGGGAAGTGAAAAATCAAGAGAAGATCAACTTCCCAAGTGCAACCAAACGAGACATAAGACTCCAAGTAAAAGCATGCCGATAAAGTATATAAAAAAGTAAATAGTTAGACACATCATGGTGAGAGCATAATTCATTCTCAAACTATGTCACAACTCACAAGTGGCTGAAACGGCTGTTCATATGCCCATCAAACTGGCAAAAATTCAGATTCAATTCTCAGGCTAAACATGGAACCAAAATGTAAACCTGAAAAACTCAACATTACTACCATCCAATACATTTTCGAGGGAACCACTTAATACATTTGAGATAGCTAGTTGACCATTAATCTCCCATTATATACCCGATCAAGAGTATGATTACTATGATATGATGTCAATTGAATATAATGCATCTAAGATCTATGTATGTACAATACAAAAACTCGCAATATATGCCATTATATACAGTAGTACAATTATAACGAATAAAGGGGGATGATTTTTAAGCAAAGACTGTGCATGCAGCTCCTCAAAATGGTGCTTCAATGCCACCACTCATCACGTCCAAGTAGCCATCATCGTAATAGTTTGCAATGCGATGAGATCGTGGTTCAGTATCTGGAGAAGTCTCAAGACTCTTACTCCATGTCCAAGTTTTAGTTACTTTTTGAGATGCCTTGCCAAGTTCCTGACTTTTGCTAATTCCTGGAGCGCGTTTTGTCTGGCTCATTATTTCTAGCAATTTCCTGTCCTCCCTAGTGAGCTCAACTCTTAGGGGTTTATTACCATCATATAGGGATGGAAATCTCTTCATGGGTGAGTTGAGCACAAGGATCTTTTTGCTAGGAGATTGAAGAGGAGGTATTGTCTTGAGTCCGTAATCTCTTCGTTTCATCCCACTAATCAGCTGATGAAGCAGTGTTATAAGAGTGAGGATGTGACCATCCATATTCTCTTTATTAGCATGATAGAGAGTTTGAAGACGGATCAAATTGCCATTTCCAGCCGTCTTTTTGTTGTATTCAATGCTGCACAACCAGAATAAACAAGGGTCAGGAATGATGTTTTTACGAAATATATCTCATGTTGTACAAGGAGTTCAACTATAAACAAGAACTTAAAGAGCTTTTCCTAATTTGTATCTGATATATACGGATAAGCATGTATTGGTGGCATTTTTTGTAATTTTGGAGAAATTGATGGGTGTATTGGGTATATACAAAAGATAGGGTGTATTTTGGGTATATACAAAAGATAGGGTGTATTTTGGGTATACACCAGAAAGATAGTGGGTGTTTTGGGAACATATTTTCACAAAAAATAGCAAAACTGTCCCTGACTATCTGCATATATCGGATATAAATTTGAAGTTTCTCGCTCATCACAAAATTGCATCAATTGCACGTAATACTGCATGTAAAAGCTAAGTCATTGACAAACCTGGCATTGGCCCACTCTCCAACCCAACCGAAACCTTGATGTGCTCTGCTCCAAGTTGTAGGAAACAATAAACAAGTGAGAAACTGTGCACATAAAAGGCACAAGCTACTTGAACAGCAGAAGAGATAGGAAACAAAAACCAGGAAGCTTACTTTAGAGTGTTTGACGCCATAGGAGCAAGCCATTGAAGAGTCTTCTCCATTTCAGCTTTAATTTGAGGGACTTCAAGCTGTAACAATCATCAGTATTTGGACAGAGCATGTCAGAATCCAGTCACAAATAGATGAAATGCAACAAACTAGAAGTACAGATTTCAGAAGCCTCGTTGAAAAATTTGAGAAAGAATGACATTTATAAAATGCATACTCAAGGAAAGTACCTCTTCATCAGTACGGATTTTTCGCAAACTGGAGCGCATAGCAGTCTTGACACTAACTGGTAATCCGCGATACAGAGTATCCCTTATATTAGGGGGAAGAGAACTGGGTCTGGACGCCTGAAGATAACACATATCCGGTTCTTAAAAACCATCATTTGGTTACAAATAGACAATCACAAAAGTAAAGGACTAAGCCAAACTTACAATGTTGTCAATTTGGTTGACAATATTTGCGTAATGTAAAGCAAGACCAGCAGGACCTAGTCTCCGAGTACTTAAGCCAGCCTGTTCACCAGTTCCTACACAACCTGCCAATGTATAATATCCATCAGTAAGATTTTTAGACCAGTTGGTACCCCCTAAGGTTCTAACATTAGAGGCACCTATACCTATACTTTTGTTTGTCCTTGTCAACAAGAAACTTTAGATTTTGATCACCATTCCAATGAATTCATCATGCATGTATTTCTAACAAAATTATAGCTAAACAACCAATTATTAGAATTTCAGAAAGGCCTGTGTAGTGTAGTCTAGATGCAGAATACCTTCTCCAAATACTTCTGTGATCTCTTGATGTATGAACGCAACAATATCAACAAGCTTTTCGATGACCTGCAATTAAGAACATAAAAAAAAGTAGACATAATCAATCATGAGTTAGCTTCTATCTAGAAGGAAGAAAGCAAAGAATTAATAATACAAGGAAAAGAGAAAATCATCATATGTCTAAGCTTTTAAGATTCTTTAAGCAATACTCGCAGACAGTGACATCAACATTTAGCCAGAAAGGGAAACAGAGCACAGTATAGGAATCAAAGGTTCTATGTAAATGATGAAGCAAAGAGAAACGTATTATCAGGATATATTCAAGAATGGTTATTTGACTTATTTCATCATGTTTGTACAGCTCAATGGGATGTTTCATTGGAGCAGTTTCCAAGCTAGTAACAAGAAGTACAAGAAGGTAGCAAGTTATATACCTCCTCCAACTTTCTGGACCAAAGAGATTTCTTCTTCAAGCTCACTACAATCTTCTTTTGTTGTCTTAGCTCGCTGTCTAACATCATGAGATGCTCCCCTACAATGTGGAAGAAACAAAAATACAACAGTGAGGTAAAAAACAAACAAGATTACGATTAAGGAGAAAAAATACGAAGCAACATAAATGCATGCACTGCAAAGTTAATTTACAAGCAACAGGACATATATAGCTACATTACTTTCAAAGAGTAATAATGAGAACCACAAAAGAAGTAATGCTGAAACTCTTTACTATCCCAGATGAAGCCAACACGAATTTCAGAAAATCTCGCTTCGGCTTGAAGGAGACAAAACAATTGATTTTCTCCAGCAATGTCTCATAGACAGATTCAGATAACCAAGATATGATCGTTCCTAGTTGATTTCACATAGTTAATCTGAGAAGACTAACCTTTACGAGGCAACTTTAACGACTTCAACTCTTCAACCTTCTGCCTATAGTCCTGCTCGAATCTGTCAAAAGCATTCAGCTCGTGGTACAATTCCTACACATGAGCAAAATTTACTGTTTTCAGAATAGATGAAACACAACTTGGAATGCAGATCTGGAGTTCATCTAATGTCACCCAGATCAATAACTCAGAAAAGAAAATATGCATGCAGCTACTGCATAAAAAAGGGCGACCTCCTCGCCCATCAATCTGCATAAATGTCTTCTCATAAGCAAATTGAATACTAAGCAATAAGTAATGAGGAAGATTAGAAGTCCCTACCACCTATATATACATCTATTGACAATGGAGCATTGATGTTCTGGGTAAAAAGATTTACTAACAACAGAAGAAGCTATAGATGTATAAAAGAATTTTCGGATTTCTGATTCTTATTTATCTTATCCCAAAGTCCAATAAGTGCTAACGAAAAAAGAGAGAGAGAGAGAGAGGAAGAAAAAATTTAGATGAACTCCACTTACAGAAGTATGCTGAACTAAAGCCATCAACTCTTGCATTTTGTTACCTGTTCTCTTTGTGGTCCACCTACTGCATTTTCAGAATCCAGTCTGAAATATTACAGCCAGTTCCAACAAGAATATATAATCAGTTAAATACAATCAACATAGCTTCACTAGAATTCAAAATAGGACATCTACCTTACTTTGCAAAATACCGATTCAAGTTATGCCATTGTGGGTCTTTACAAAGGTCGCCGAATCTGATTACTTCCTTGCAGAAGACGTCAAGTTCCTCCCTATAAACAAATGGAAAATGTTACTTTTTGTCATAGCAAACAAAGGGTTAAGTAAGATTCCTATAATAAGTTCCCTGTAACAACCTTTTGTCTGAAGCAGCTAAACTTAGCAACACCTTAGTGTCTAAAGAAACCAAATGCTGAACCCCTTCTGACGGAACAACCTCCTCTTTTATGAACCTGACATTCTCCTTGGAGAGAGATTGCATTAGGTTCACTCCTCGTGTGATTGTGTTTGCTACTTCAAACGCCAATATCGATATTTTGTTCCCCTTGGTTGCCTTGCCTGTCAAAAATCCACTATTGCTCAAGTTTGTCATTCCACTTCCAAGTGCATCCAAGACATCAACAGCCTTCTCTAGCCCAGCAAAACTGGCTCTTCCGATAAATGACGATTCTCTTGGTGGAATCTGTAATAATAAATAGAAATATAAACTGACTTCTACATTACATTAAAAAGCATGGACAATACATTCCTTATTGCTTCTGTTCTCAAAAATTTAGGGGGATATTATTGATCTTTAATGGTAATATGTATTTCTTTTTTTGAAACTTGGTAATCATGTGTTCAAGTTACAACTGATTAGATACATGATCTGAATAAAATGATTTATTCCCTTCCTTCTACTAATATACTTTCACACCAAATTAACATTGTTCATCACTCGCCAAATATAGGAAATGCAACAACCGAAGGTGTTGCCCAGGTCACTCTCTAGTTAAAGTGCAACAGCTGGGTCTCTGGAAGGTAAGATTAAGGGGATATGACTCTTACACCATAATCATATCAATATATTTCAACAAAAATGACGCCGGACTACTCGAGATTAGACAAACTGCTTGTTCTGAGAATATGATGAAGACTTCTCACCAAAAGTTCTATCTGTTTGTCAATAAGCTAAAAAAGGGTTCTAGAGACCTTACACACCAAAATGGTGGGACAAAGAAGGTGGACTATATCATAGTTTTCACAATTCTATATCCAAAGAAAGACCCAAGTTAAGAAAATCGGTCTAGTACATAAAAAGGAGCAAATTTTCTTCAAATATGATTGCCAATGGTGGAGATTCCATAATGTTGCTCAAATTTCGAAAAGTCAAAAAGCAACTTAGCTAGAAGAAACCCTTTTACCTATAAAAAATTTTAAGGTACATTTCTAAGTAACTTATTATTTAAAGAAAATAAAGTCCCTTGATTTAATCAGCTAAAATAACAGCCAATTTTGATGAATGTTTTACCTCTTTTGAAAATCAAAATCAGTTTTTTTAGACCTGGAAAAATAGTTTAGAAATTTCAATTGTCCTTTCAAAAATCAACATAAATAATAGTACAGATATAAGTAAGTTTAAGGACTAAGATAAACCAAAAATTAAGATCTCATAGAAAAAACACAGGTACCCTTCAATTAAACAAATTGTTTCCCTTGATTTTCACAGGTTAAAAATAGCAAATTAAAAAAAAAAAAAAACCCAAAATTACCCTCAATTTGTTTTCTTTTATAAAAAAAATTGGGTGTCACAAAATTACAATTTCCACTCAGCTTTACAGTACAATCAAGTACATAAATTCTGCAATTTTCCCAGTAAGAATTCCCAAAATATCCTATACAATTTCCACTTCCAATTTTCAACACCCATTAATTCAATCAATTTACCCAAAATAATCAAATAATAAAATTACACATAATTCAATCAAAAAAAGGGTAAACAAAATTGTACCTTGAGATCGCCGGAAATTCCCAACTCACCAGAATAAAATCTGAGAGGAGAAGCAGAAATGGGATCATCAGCAGAATCCTTGTTTTTCTTCTTCTTCAAATTACCAAAACTTCTAATTCTTTTCAACTTATTATTAATACTATTATTATTGTTGTTGTTGTTGTTAATTTTTTTGTTCTGCTCTTCAATTTTCTGCTCCAACTCTTCAGAACTAATCCTGCGTCCTCCCATGACTCCTACTGAACATGCACTTCCCATTTTCTCTCTCCTCTAAAACCCAAAATCCCAACTATTTTTCTGAAGAATTTGAAGGAGAAAGAAGACGCGTGAATTGAATGGGAGAGACAGAAAGAGGAGAGAGAAAATTCCGGCAAGTATTTTCTCTGGTTTTGACGAAGAAAAAATGAAGAGGGGATTTTATTAAAAAAAAGGAGTAAAATAAGAAGTTGAATTGTTGTTTTTGGGTTGCGCGTTTATTAAGTCGTCGACGTATACTTTGTAAAGTTGAAGAGAGGAGAAATGGAGAATGAAATGTTTGAATTTTCATTTTGTGGTTAATTTAATAATGGGAGATGATGAATTGATGAGATGGAGATAGGTGGAGAGAGGAATTGATAAGATTTTATGAGAATGAGTAAAAGAATGATCAATTGTACAACCTTCTACTGTTTGAAAATATTACTTATGTTTCATTTCAAAGTTATAACAGTTTGATTTTTACAATTGTTAATATAAAATTTTGACCATTCCTATATCTAATCAATTATGAACAAGTAAAAACTATAAGAAGTTTATTTGAAAATATATGTCGATACGATCCTTATAAGATTTTACATGATCATATAAGATGTTTTAATATACTTTACAAAAGATGACCAAAGTACAAAAGTGTTTTTTTTTTTTTTGGTAAGAAGAAGGGGCCCGGACCCCACTCGAATCTTAATGGGTCATGCACTCAAATAAGGGGGAAGGATAAGGGAAATCTTTACCCTCAAAGTGCATCTAGTGGGGATTGAACCCCATTAGACCAAGTACTACTTGGTGAAGTACAAAAGTGTGTAGATAAAAAAATAAGGATAGTATAAAACACGTATGCTTCCTTTATTTTAAGATAATAAAAAATAAATTGTTATTTTATTTGGTATTCACTTATGTCTATCTCTCCTCATCACATACTTACATTAATCTCTTCTCTCTTTTTTTTCTATCTCTCTCAATCTCTCATCTTCTAAATCCCCGTGTAAAGATCTTAAGTTTAAAACAGAACAAATGAAAATACATTAGATTTGTCTTCGTAAAATACTAAGGGCCTGTTCTCCCCAGCTTATTTTCAGTTCAGATCAATTCAATTCAGTTCAGTTCAGTTCAGTTCAATTCAGTTCAGTTCAGTTCAGACCAGTTCAGTTCAGCTCTTGACAATACTTTTACTCTCACATATCACTATTCATTTCAGTTCAGTTCAGTTCAGATCAGTTCAGTTCAGTTCAATTCAGTTCAGTTCAATTCAGTTCAGTTCAGCTGTTTTATGCCGAAGAGAACAGGCCCTAAAAGTGAAAGTAACTAATGGTAAAAAGTCAACTTCAAAGAGTATACGTGTTTTATATTTTGAAACGAACCGAAAATAGCTACTAGAAGAGAATAGTTAAAAAAATATGTAAAAACAGTATGTGTATGAGCTGACCAAACCTTTTGCCTTTACCCACCCCCCTTCTCACTTTCTATCTCTTATTTTATTTTTTGGCAAATCTCTGACTCTGACTTTTTTCCTTGATGATCGACAACACTGTATGATTCCCAAACTTGTAAGGATGTTCATGGACCCTACCAACTGTACCACTGCTACAAGAATTCAATAGTGTGAGGGTTTTTGGTAGATGGAAATTGAAGGTTTGAAAGATGGGGAGAGTGATGAGATTTGAAAGAAGTTGGACTTTGGCTTGAATGCTTAGTTTTACAAGTGTCGTGTTTAATGCGGCTGTCTGCTTTTTGGTTTTAACATTTCAAAAATTGCAATATGATGTAGATTGTAGATTGTAGATTGTAGATTGTATAATAAATCTAAAATTAGTCATAAATATAATGATAGTAATGTTAACTTATCAAATTTGACCATCGGGAGCTTCTTATTTATTTTAGAAATTTATCAAAAATAACTTTTTAAATTTGTGAGAAATAATATTTTGAAAAAAATCTGACAAAATAAAATCTTAAAAAAATTGTTTTTTGCGAGAAACATTAGATTTGTCATATCCAAAAAGAAATGTGGGCATTATATTTATGGAACGGATGGAGTAGTTAACAAATATTTTTAAAAAAAATCCAATTTATTGGATGTCAACAAAAATGTTTGATTTGAAAGCTTCTTATAGCAACTCCAACTGTTGCTTTTAGGTCCTAGCTTGCAATTTTCCATAAGTTAGAGCTACTAGCTTTATTGTTGAAGAGAAAACAAGCTTGTTGCTTGGTGAAGCCAAGTAGCTCCACAAAGCTACTTGCTTAATCAATTTTTTGTGGACCCCACTTTCACGTTACTCTTTCATATTAAAAATTGTTGTATGGTGATGATATGTGGGACCTACAAAAACTACAAGTGGTTGTAGTTTTCCAATGGAAAGATTGTAGCTTAGGAATGTTGTAGTTTGGAAATCTGATGTGGCACACAAAGCTACAAATAGTTGTAGGTTGTCATTGTGGGTGCTCTTAGGCGTTGTTTGATTAAACTTTTTCTAGGAGATTGAAAACAAATTCAATAAACTAAACGGTTCATAGTGAAAAAAAACCTTATTTGTCACTTAGTAACAGATGCGATTTTTACAAAACCGCATCAAAAAATCAATCAAAAAAATGGAAAGGAAAGCTACAAGGAAATCTGATGTAATCCTCTTGTGGATCGCATCAGATTAAAAAACTGATGCGGTTTCTAGGACCGCATCAGATTTTCTTATTTTTTTCTGAAAAAAAGAAAAGAAACCTGGCCCAGTCCTCATGCCCATTACCATCCATTACCTTCCCTTATAACCCCATCCCATTACCTTCCCTTATAACCCCAGCCCATTACCTTCCCTCATAACCTTACCCCGTTCCTCTTCAGGTCTGCTCCTCAATTCCCCATCATCCTCTGCTCCAAAAACCTACCCTCTTCCTCCACATGAACCCTAATTCGCTAAAGACGGCGAAACCAACCGACGACGGTGAATCCTGCATTGAATGGATATCCCTCTCACCCGGTGTTTCATCGCTCTTCCTTTTCTCTCTCTTTACTCCCTCACACACGCGGCTGAAGAACGCCACCACAAACGCCACCACCTCAGTCCTCTCACAAACGCCACCACCTCAGTCCACCTCTCTCTCTCCTCTCTACTCATCCCTCACGAACGAAGAATGGAAACAAAGAAGTGAAGAACGAAAACGAAGAAACGAGATTTCGTCTCCTCTCTCAATATTCGTCGTTCATGATTCCAGATATGAGTATTTTCGTTTTTAATCCGAAAAATTGAGTTTCTTTGCTCGTGATCAATTTGTTCGTTTTATTTTTTAGGAATTAATTTAGGGAGCTGAAGTCCTTTTTTTTAGATTTGTTCGTTTTATTAATTTTCTGTATTTTAGTTTGTTTTCACTCGTGATAAGTTTGTTTTATTAATTTTCTGTATTTTAGATTTGTTCGTTTTTTAGTTTTTTTTTTATTTTCTGTATTTTATTAATCTGTATTTTAGATTCGTTCGCTTTTTAGTTTTTTTTATTTGCGTTCATTTTTTGTAATTTATGTTTTTTAGTTATATCTAGTTTGGTTTTTACCGTCATTTTCAATTTACGTTCATTTACTCTCATTTTTTCCCTCTTTTTGGTAATTTTCGTTTGTTTTCATCGTTGAACTGGAATTGTGTATGCATTTTTTCAGAGATATATATATGTATTGTTATAGCATACATATGTGATTTTGTTATTGTGATTGTATATGTATTTTTTCAGATTTTGTATATGTATTTTTTCAGAGGAATTGTATATGTATCTTTTCAAATTTTGTTATTGCGATCATGTTGTGTATGAAAGTAAGCATGAGTGTTGTGTATGAAAAAGGTTGCAGACCTGCAGGTGGCAGGTCTGCAACTTTTTTTTGAACAAAATTTTGGCAATTTGATGCGGTTTTAAAGTAAAATCGCATCAGTAAATGTGATTTACTGATCCGGTTTTGGACCGGATTAATAGATAATATGCTGCGAGCCCATTTGATGCGGACCAAAATCACAACATTAAGCCCGATTTCGACCTCATCAGATGGGCTTTTTTCCACTAGTGGTTACTCATCCAAATTACCTTTGCTTAAGGGTAACAAACTCCCAAAATGTTACCATCCAAATTAAAGGAGTAACAAAATCCTTTTCCATTCCCTTACAAGTAATTTCTTTATATCGTTGAACCAATACCCAATAAAAGTAACAATTATTGTTATCATTCCTCTTCTTTACTTGATTTAATTCTTTTTTTTTTCTCTATTTGAACCAATGCAAATACCCCTTATTGTTTGAAAATATACATTTAATAGGTTACAAATTAAGCTTATTCATAGTCCAAGTCCAACATTTGGGTAATTCTTTTGAAATATAAATGTTGAATTGAGTGCAATATAGTGGTGACTAGAAAGAAGTCGATAAGCTACGATTTTGGAGACAAAGGCTTTTGAATATTAACTCAATGGTGTTGCTTCACAACCTAGGACTACAAGTTTCGTGGAAATGTTACATTTCTAACCTTTTCTTTCTTTTTCCCTAAACCACCACCACCCGACCACCAACCACCTCACTCCACCACCATCCACCTTTTTCCACCATCCCATTGCCACAACCACCCACCAGAATTCCCCACTCCACCAGCCACCCCTCACCCCCTGCAAGCCCCACGAGCAGCACCCCACCCCCTTGCAACCCTTACCAACAGTCCCCCAACCCCTGCAACCCCCACCAACAACCCAAATCGAAGTTCCCCATAATCCGAGCTCGAAGTCATGGTGGATCGGGCTAACTTCTTCCACTTCTCTTCTTTTGGTTGCGCAAAGTCGTCGAAATTTTTTTATAGACGTTCAAGCCATGAGTGGAACGTCCATCCCGGACGTTCGCCAATGGTCCTCAAAAAAATTTCGATTTCTTACCAGGTGGGTGGTGGAGGAGGTGGCGGGTGGCAGTGGGGAGGTAGGCGATAGCGGGTGGGGGTGGGGGTGGGGGTGGTGGGTGGTGTGGAAAAGAGGAAGGGTAAAATGGTCTATAAAAATGAACTTGAGGATAATTTTAAGTAATTTTGGGGCGACGTTTAACAATCCCCTATTTGTATTTGATAAATATAATGTTGTGTGACATGAACTCGTAACTATACTGCATAATATCTTGGGGTTCGGGTTAGACTCAAACAACAAGTTTACCCTTGTTTCATGTATTGTTGTTTGGGTCAACAAAACATATTCGGCTTAGTCTATAGTATTACGAAAATGTTGTCATGATCAACTATGTATTTTATATAAATATTTTTTTGCTAAATATTATGTTTTAAAAAAAGTGGCACCAGACTACCTTATACACACACACACACACTAGCTGTAACAACTTTGAAATTTTGATACTTATAAAAACATCTTATCATAAATAAACTCGGAAATCCAAAGGTGCTACGCCGCGATAATTAGTAATAATAACCACAAGACTAATAGTTCTAACTACAAAAAATAAACAATTAGCTTAAAATAATTATTACATACCAACTAGATAGAAAGTAATTAGTTATTACAAACCAATATAAGTTCTATAAAATATAAATAACAGCGGAAGTCTTGTTAAAGTACTAATTAAATAAAAAGAGATCCAACACACTCTTTAACCCAACCGGAAGCTAATTATCTTCAAGTCCCTCCGTATTAAACAGTGTAATATCAGCCAAAAGTTGAGCAAGATTTAATGTTGTAATACAATAAAACTATTCAATGTGCAGGCAAGACGTATAGGAATATCTTACAAATTCATTAAGGTGTACAAATTATATATACTATATATTAACTTTCTAACAACCTCAAATCCAATCTTTCTTTCTTTCTAAACCATTATGTAAAACTTTCAAATATAGCCTTTTGGATTTCGTAATATGTGAGTATGAAGTAATAAAAATCCAATAAGCTAGCTAGGCTCACTAGATAAGGTAAATACCAAAGTCCATAGTATATGCATAGTATCAAAAAGGAAGACGAATGGCCGGCAAGAGCCGGCAAGAGTATTGATCAATATACTCCCAACTACTAAAGTAAATTGTTGAGATTGTTAACTGAACATATTTCCATACTCGAGGAATACCGCTTACCCGCAAGCCTACATTTTCATCAACTTGGTAACATTGAGGAACTTCCTCCTTTTTAATATAAATCTCATAAATTCTTTCAATATAAATATTGAAAACTATTTAATCTCAACGTATAAACTTAATAAAACAATCTCAATGTTAAAACTAAGTTATCAAATGATATAAAACAATTTCTAAACTCGTCTGTACAAGCAAAGTAAGAAATCTTACCTTATCAACAACCACAATCAATATATCTCAATCTAAAGTCAAAAAGATTCTTCTACGAACCTGCAATCTACAATATAATAATATAGTATAAGTCGCTTGACTATACTTCTGAAAGTTCACCAATAAATGATATTACCTATAATATGAGTTTGGACCAATTTTTAAAACAACTCAATTCAATTCAGTTCAATTCAAAAGAGCAGAAAAGTCATCATATCAAAACTCAATAAAAAAAACTATATAAACTAGTTAAAGCTTACATAGTACTTCAATGGTGAATCATATAACTTAGAGTCTTAGACAAAGGCTAATTATATAAACGAAACCTCAAATAGGTGTGTATATTACATAATTAACTATCACGTACTCCATCTTTTTGTTCCTTAGTCTACTTCTCCATTCTAAGGCTATGTTCAGTTCACCTTATTTTTGCTTATTTCAGATCTAATCAGATCAGATATAATCAGAAAAAATAAGTTCAGATCAGATTAGATTAGATCAGATCAGTTCAGATCATGCTTATATTTAAAAATCATTATTACTATTAAATATCTTTCATTACATAATAGTAAAAATTATAATAATTAAATATTAATAAAGTACTCATTGAGACGAATCAAACAAGACCCCACATGACTATATTTTTTCTTATATATTGAGAAAAATCTAAAAGATAAGATCTTGTCAATCAGATCAGACCAGTTCAGATCAGATCAGAAAAAATAAGTTCAGATCAGATCAGATAAGTTCAGATCAGAAAATTTCAGGTGATCTAAACATAGCCTAAATGTGAATCGTTCCAACTCCCAGTTATGCTTCCTTCAGCGCTGCTCAGTCACTTACAAGTTACAACTCCAAGAAACTACGGGGATCTATTACTAGTATGTATAATCACACAATAACATCATTTTTTATTATTAGTTTCCTATTAGACTCCAATTATGAAACATTATCATATCACCTAGTTCATAATCTAAATATGATATATTCCAACAATCAGTAATATTGCGATAGAACCTTGAATTCATAGGCTCAAGGGAATAAACTTACTTGCATGCTAACTATGACTCTAATAGTAAAACAACTTAAATATTACAACAGCACCACAACAACAGCTCAACAACAATCAACAACAAAACTATAATTGAAAACAGCATACTTGATTATCTCCATACTACATCAAACTCGTACTAATTACTCATAAATTTTGCTGAACAGACAACTATAATGTTGAACCCTAGTTTTGATGATGACAAAGAAACAAAGATGCAAACTAAGTAGTGAACTAATGAGTTATTTAAGTGTATGATGTTTAAGGTATCAATGAAAGGAACTGGGAGAATACGAAGTCAAGGAAGAAGTCAAGAGAGGATTTCAAAGGCTAAGTAAAGAAGTTTCTATAAGTTGATACTGGAGCAAGCATTGGATCAAGAAGAATAAAAGCTAGGCGTTTTATTTTCTAGTTCCAGTATAAAGGAACAAAGTAAGGATGGTAAGGAACAGTGGCAGTTTTATTTGAGAATGAGAGTTTGTTCCTTTTTAAGGAACAAACTAAGTGGCACTAAACGAATCTGTTAAAGGAACTTGGTTTATAAAAGGAACTAGACTTAGGCGTGCAAAAGTATAACGGTACAATTATGCAATTGAGTAAGTCATGCCTAAATTATAGGAAATTAGTTTTATCTAATTTAAAATCGTTTAATGATAAAATCAGTTTTAATTAGAAAATCTGTTTAAGGAAAAGATTTTGTTTTTCGGAAAATAATTATCCGATTTTTAAGAAAAAGAATTTGTTTAAAAGATATTATTTTCTTAAAGATTAAAAATTCAGTTTTAATGATAAAGATGTTTTTATAACTAACTGATTTTCGGATAAAGCTCAAGGAACTCCTATTACTTAGGAGTTGTGGCTAAAATATATCCACGTTCATATTAAGAATGGGACATGATGAGAAACGTGTTCCTTAGGGGAAGGAACATCATGGGTTAATGGACTTAACATGTAATCGAGTTTTACTCCCACGTTCTTTGTGATTATCACTATAAATATTGAAGTCTAAATGAGTTCCAAAATGTGTCTGACTAAGTAATTAAGTGAGTTTAACTAATTAAGTGTCAGTGCCTTCATTCTCTCATAATAGCCATTTGTTCTTTGCTTTCTTACTCTAATTCCACTAAGCTTATTTCGATCAATTGTATTTTGGTTTTTGGGGTAAGGGAACTTTGAGTGAAGTTCTGTAAGAGAGAAGCTTTGAGTGAAGCTTGTATGAGTGAGAAACTTCGAGTGAAGTTGAGAGGAACTGATGTTAAGGGAACAGTGGCTCAGGAACTTGAGTTTAGGAACTCAAGGTGTGGCTCGAGTTAGAATTAGGTTGTAACAAAGTTGTTTGGCCTAATTAGTGAAAGAGTAAGTTTAAAATCCCTAGTGGTCGAGGTTGTTTCTTCTTGTTGGGCCCAAGAAGTTTTTCCTCGTAAAATCCCTTGTGTTCTCTAGCTTGTTTATTCGTTTAAGTTTTAATTTTCGCAAAAAGTTATGTTTATTTCTACACCTACAATTCACCCCCCCCTCTTGTAGTGTTCCTAGGGAAATAACATATAATATTAGAGTTTTTTGCGGGGATATATTAGGGTAATAGGGCATTTTATGGGGATATACCTCACAATTTTTTTTTTTTGTGGGGATATACCAACCTAAATTTAAGTTTTGTTAAAAGGTACCAAAAACACTATTTTTGGCGAGAAATTCAAATTTCCGGCCTTTATATACCATGACAAGTCCAAGATATGGGGTTTCAATAGGAAAAAACTAAGAACAAATGCATAAACAAATTAAAGTACAAGTGGTTTAACGGGCCAAAATTTTATAAATTAGTCTTACCAATTTGTTTTGTAGAGATGATACTGATACTAAAGAATTATGAAATTTTTTGTGAGTGAAGATAGCAAGAGGAAGAGGAGATTTTTAGAATAGTTAATGTCTTTGTGTATTTTGCTCTGCCTTAAACTAAAGAAGAGGCCTCAATTTATAGGCATGGATGTACAAAACTGTCATGTTGTTTTACTATGCATGGACAATTTATATGCTTCTTTAAATTGATCAACATTTTTGTCTTGTTGATGCTTTATACTCTTGATGAATAGTTTTGCAACTTTAAACTGTTGACGAGCTAGTCTGTTGTCGATTTACACCGTAAAAATAAATAGTTTTGCTGCTTTGAATAACTTGTTTGTTGCTGCTTTACACTGTTGGTGCTGAATATAGTGAGAATCAATTTTTTTATTTTGGAAACCAGCATCCTCTTCATAGTCACTGGGGTGTAAGGAGGAGTCTACTGTTGTTTCGACGTCAGAAGTTATAGAGGACTCAAACATACTATTTGCTAGTTATTATAGGATCCATGCATAATCTTCGGGGGTTTGGGCTGATCGAGAACTAGAAATTGAGATTGTTTTGGCCTTGATGTCACGATATTTGTCTTAAAATTTATCTTCAACCATTCTTTGATGGCTGGTTCAAGGATAGATTGTGGAGCATTGAACTTTGACTATCACCTAGTTTTAATTTTCTTTGGAGTACCGTGCCCCCTTCATCTTGGTTTGTTTCAAGGAACTACCAACACACCCAAGGGAGATAGAACTTCATAGAGAATAAACACAAGGCACGAAAGTTTCTTTCAGTATTGAGGGTTTGTATTGGTTTCAGAATGTATTATAGCTTTTTGCAACTTCTAGATGAAGGATTTCAGTAGGTGACCCATAAAATTTCCACCAGAGGATTAGAAACTAAACTTATCTCTGTTTTGAGGTTATGTTTTCAATTCTAGAAAGTTGCTTTCCTAGAGTACTAAGGGTAGTGTTTGTAAAATTGTTTTGTTGGGCAATTTTTTAAGTTTTGTGGTGGTTGCTTCCTAAGGTTTGTTGAGAGAAGAAGCCTCTACTTTGTGTTTACCTATGGATAAGGTAATCTGTCGTAGAGGAGGATGGTCAGCTTGAACAGTGTAGTCTGGAGTCTCCTAGACGGGTGTTCTTCTATTGGTGTTGACAGGTTCTATGGAATTAAATGGGTATTCAATGTTAAGATTAGAACTATGGAGTTCAAGCCATTCAAAAAATAAAATATGGGCTTTATGTTCTATTACAAAGTTGTAATAATTTCTGTAACACCTCGTCCTCCTACAACTAAGATACTTAACAATATCTACTTTAAATTGACTGAAAGACGTTAGCGAAAATAACGTCAGGACAAATATGCTACTCTAAATCAATAAATAAAAGCAAACTCGAAATTAGGTTTTCATAACTTCCAAAAGAAAACAACTCAAAGTATTATAAATTCTAATACGTAAAGAAACATCCAAAAACCATAGTCAAACCACATTATTATTCAAAAGATAAGAGATATGCAAGTCTCACAAAAACCTATATAAGTATAAATATCCTTAATACCTAGCATTATATAAGACTTCCTAATATCTTCATAAAATTCATCTACTAGAAAAACTATGAGAAGCTTCCTCTTATCTCCAACCCACACTTCGCTATCCCAAGCAGTCACAAGTCCAGAGGTCATTTCCATTTGCTTTGACATTATTGTTTTATAATTCTACAATTAGTGGGGAGTAACTAGCAGTTCTGCCATAACAAAAGAAATCAAAGTCTATTCCAGACATATATTAGTAAAAAAAAGGAAAGAACAAAGTCAAGTCAACTACAATATGCCTCCACAACCATATAGCTCACAAGTAACACAAATGAAAAATAAATAACAAGTAAACAGGATAAAATAAATAAATTTTTGCAAGAGTACTTAAATAAAAATAAAAGTATAGGTAAAACAAGTTCTTGAATCAGAAGCTGAATGCTAGTAGATCGCAACCCACTACCAAAAATGTTTTTTCATATCAAAACCAATGAACAAACAAATAAAACAAAAGACGTCAAGACAGAATGCTCCGAGCATGTATAATTCCTCCAAACCAAACACTATTAGAAGATATTTATGGGTGTTGTAAATGGAAATGGAGGAGAATTTCGTCAAGTATCATATAATTAACACAATGGATGTTGTATACATTGTTGTTGATATTAGCTTGGGATTCGGGGTTTTGATGTTGTTATATGTTCCAGTTCGAGGATTCATAATGCGCAAAGATATATAATCTCCAAAACTTTACGTCACACGTGATGTTATGATCATTGTTGTTAAAATCCCGACCCTAATGTTTTACGATTTTATGATCCGAAATGATCTCACTGATCCTAATTCTACATATGATTTTAATTTTGTAGGATCTTTCAATCCTACCCAACCACAAAAAATCACATGGTAGGATCTTAATATGATTCTACGATCCTACGACTCTATGATCCGATCCTATCATAAGAAAATCATAAAGTAATTTCATGTATTATATTTCTCCTATTAGATTTTGGTTGCATGTTATTTCAATCTTATATTATTGAAAAAATATGACCTTTTGTTAATGAAATAAGTCATTATTAATTTCTATAAAATTTTAGCACGAGTTTCTCACCATATTCTAGCATAATTATCTCTATTTTATGGAATTGTAAAATCTTATGATCCTACGATCCGATCCCACCGATTCTATCCTACCAGCCCCTACAATTGACAAAATCACGTTATAAAAATCACGCACATCACTCAAATAATCAGAAAACTTTATTAAAACTTAAAGTTAACATACAAACTAAAACTAATAACCTAGAACGTTAATACATACAAAAATTTATTTATAAATCACTATTCTCAAGAACCATTCACAATTAATGGTGTGTCATGATAAAAAATAGAGGTGTATTTGTAGTGAAATCGGAATTTAGAAGTTAGATAAGGAAAAATATTATTTACTTTTTTATAGTGTTTCCTATATATAATGAAACTTTTACATATATTTGGACCTATCCTTTTCTATTATATAATAGCGATTAATTATCAAGGTAAAAAGGTTGGTGTAAGATATCATTCAAGAATTAAAGTACAACATATCTCTATTATATAAGGGAAGGGGGGAGCTATGGTGTCCCCAAATGAAGAGACTATGTTACCCCCTTCCCATTTTAAATTGCAAATTCACTTACAAATCAAAGGGGGCTTCAAAAAAAATACCAAAAATATAATTATAACAATCACTCAGAAGTCAACTAAAATCATAAAATTGCATAATTTACATTATGAAAATCACTAAAATGAGAAACCTTTACAAAAACTTAAAAATTCACTTACAAACTACAACCAATGAAAAAATTGACTTGAAATCAAAGTAACTAAAAAATATAATATTAGAAATTATAAATAAATTCAATAAAATTTCTACTTGTTCATAGAATTTAACTTTGAAAAGTAAAAAAAAAAAAAAAAAAAAGAATGGTGAGAGACTTATTAAGTGACAGAAACTAAACCAATCAAATTTTGCAACTAAAACAATAATTATACTTCGTATGTCTAATGTTCAAATTTTTGACTCTTATGCCAAAGAAAATCGAGTTTCTGTTTCGAAAAAAAATTAAGCACG
Organism: Beta vulgaris subsp. vulgaris; assembly: GCF_026745355.1. NCBI lineage: Eukaryota > Viridiplantae > Streptophyta > Magnoliopsida > Caryophyllales > Amaranthaceae > Beta > Beta vulgaris. The sequence continues at coordinate 6,717,507 of NC_079202.1, read as the reverse complement.
CATCGCGTGCAAAAAATTTCTAGTTATTACTACTCCATCCGTTTTGTTTTGTTGTTTATGTATTCTCCATTGGGAAATTTAATAAATTGTTCCTATTTTGAAACTTTTTAGAAAATTAGTGTAATTTTATGACCTAGATTTGTCATTGGTTTTAAGTTTTAATAAATGTGTTCACACTATTGATTGATTACTATTTACTCTTTTATCCCTCGAGCTTTTCTCTCATTGTGTTGCCTAACATGAAGTAACTCAAAGGGTAATAAATGTGTTTACAGTATTAATTAGTGATTTGTACGTACTCTTAGACCCTTAAACTTTTGTCTCATTAGTTGGCTAACATATATAGGGGTGTGCAGTTTTGGACCGGGACCAGACCGACAAATTCCAGTTCGGTCTCTGGTCCATGAAAACTTGGGATTCTGGCTTTTCGGTCCGGTCCAAACTAGATCTTTTTTTAAAAAATAGGTTTAAAGATTAAAAAAAAGTTTTAAACTTAGAAAATTTCAAAGGTAAAACCTAATCTTTATTTCATATAAGATTATTGTTTTTAGTATTATTAGGTTTTAATCTATCGAATTTATTAATATGTTTAAGCCTTAGCAAAAAGTATTTTTTAAAATAAAAAATATGCAAATTCTGATCTAACCCATCAATAACCGGTCCGGACTAGAAAAATTCCGCTCCCCATCCAAAAAAAATTCGGATTCGGTCCACCGGTCCAACTGGTCTGGTTTTGGACCGATACACACCCCTAAACATATATAATTCAAAAAGCTAGAATCTTTAATTTTGACTAATTTAATTTTGTTTTCAATAGTGAAATATTGGCCAATTTTTAATGTGTATTGGTTTCTTCTCCGATTCTAAATAGGAACAACAAAAGAAGCTTAAGACGGAGGAAGTATTAGCATTATCAATGATGATAACAATATTATTCTACTTGTAATTATTAATAATATTCAATTTAATTCAATTTAGTTTAGTTCACACAAATTAAGTTCAGTTCAGACAAATTCAATCCAAAAGAAAAGACAAAATATAGGACAAAATTAAAAAACAATAAAAGTGTTCAAACTATTTTGGAACATAATAACTACTTCCTCATTCCACATAATACTATTGACATTTATCAAGGCACATAGTTTTAAATGATAAGTTATTTGGTTATCCATTGTTATTTTATGTAAAAAGTAGATGTGATATGAGTTAAGAGCAACTCCAATGGTGCAAAAAAAAAAAAAAAAATACTTGCTAGCAATTTTGTAAAATACTTGACTAGTTGCTTAACCATTGTAGCACAAAATGAAGTTTTGCTTTACTAAGTAAATTGGCTCTATAGAGCAAATTGACTAAGTCAAAATATTGGATTCCACACAACAAATAACTTTTCAATAAGTCATAATTTATATATTTAAGAAAAAGAAAAAGGTGATTGCGGGACGTATTTTAAAAACAAAATACTTTAGCTAAGGCTATGTTTAGTTCACCTTATTTTTGCTTATTTCAGATCTAATCAGATCAGATCGGAAAAAATAAGTTCAGATCAGTTCAGATCATGCTTATATTTAAAAATCATTATATCTTTCATTACATATTAGTAAAAATTATAACAATTGAATATTAATAAAGTACTCATTGAGACGAATCAAACAAGACCCCACATGACTATATTTTTTCTTATATATTGAGAAAAATCTAAAAGATAAGATCTTGTAATCAGATCAGATCAGAAAATTTCAGGTGAACTAAACATAGCCTAAATCACTAAAGGAAAGTTGGCTAAAGATAGAACTAGTTAAGGAAGATGATGTGGCATCTTTAGCCAAGTTTTATTTTAGCTAATCATTGAAGTTGTTGTAATAGGTAGTAAATGTAGTATGGTTTTATTGGTGGAGAGAGAGCATGAGCCAATGGTTAGAGTTGGTAGGTAGTGGTACTACCTTCGTTTTTTTTTACTTGTTATATTTTTCTTAAATGATTGCTTTTTTTATTTGCTACATTGTTTCAACTTTTCTTATTAGGAGACGTGGCCCACCAAAAAGTAATATTATTATTTTTTTTCTACCAAAAAGTAAGACTATTATATTTATTTCTTTCTTTTTTACATCTAGATGTACTATTTTTTCACCTTTTCATGCATTATTTATTGCTAAATAAGTCGAAAGGTACGCAAAAAAGATTGAAAAAGACATCTCCTAAAAATCAGTGAAAACAATAATGTAGCAATTAAAAAAAAAAGGTAGATGGATTATTATAAAGAAAAAGAATATGGTCAATGATAAAAGATAGAATGAGTAAATTAATAGTGAGTCAATATCCAAAGATAAAAATATAAAGATTATTTTAAAAGATATAGAAAAGAGAAGTGTAAAGAATATTCCGAGAGAGGAGTACAATTTTAAGGAAAGCGAGGAAGTACATACGAGTTCTCTCCTCAAACTTCTGACTTCTGAACTTAGGAAACTGCAAACAACATAATCCACGGGAAAGATCTTGATTGTCAAGTTGATTTGATGACTCATCTCCTTCAACAACACATTTTCAGCAACGCTTGATAACAACAATGGCAGTCGACGGAATTCCGCCAATCATCGCAGCTCAGCTAAATTACCTTCTCTCTCACTCCCCTTTCTCTATCAAGGTTAATTTCCTCCTCTCTCTCTCTCTCTCCTCGAATTCTTCAAACTTAATCAGAAACCCTAATTTCATTAATTCGATTAAATTTTAGGTTGAGCAAATGTGGTCTGGCTCCAAAAATCACCCTTGGATTGATCGATTCACTTTGCTCATACCCTTCTGCCTCGATATTATCAAATGTAAGTTCTGTAACTATCACAAACCCTAATTTTATGAGTTTGATCGCTTTTTATTTCACCAGAAACCCTAATTTTATGAGTCTGATCACTTTTTGTTTCACTACAAACCCTAATTTATGAGTTTTTTTTGTCAGCAGAAACCCTAATTTTAGGTGTTTGATGTTTTCTTTTGGTATCAGTAATCCTAATTTTACGAGTTCGATGATTTTTCTGATGCAGGGGATATTATATACAATGTGGAGAGTCCATTATCAGCACCGGATGTAATATTTGGGGCAGAAGATGATAAATTTCTTCCCTTTATTTTATCTAGTGATCCTAACAAGTCACCGATGAATAATTTTAACAATTGGAATTGCAGAGACCCTTCTAAATTACTATCTTTTATTCTTCAACTCAGGTTATTTTTTTTTTCCTTTCTGAATTTCAATTTAAGGAATTCTATTGTTTGACCTGGGAAGTTGTTGAATTTTTTCTTCGCCTTTTGTCTTTTCAGGGAATTGTATTCAGCTTATCAGTGGAAGCGTGTCGGAGATGTCGATGATGAGAGGGTGAAGTTTGAAATCAGCACTCTGTTGTCCAAAGAGGTAATGCACTCATCATGTTTGACCAAGTATTCGAGTTTTTCTTGGGATGAGAGTTGAGACTGTCAAAAGAGATTCATGGTAGTTTTATGATTGATATGATTGTTTATTGTTCATATACTGCATTGGTTTGAAGGAATATATCTTGTTGTTTAATTTATAGAGTTGTTTGTTTTGCATTGAGTCACTATCTCTGTTCAACGACTATGCACTTGATTTACTTGATGTGTAAAATGTACAAAGAAGAAGTTTGCCCTTTGTTTATCACTGAATTGTCTCTCTTTCTTTGTTTGTTTAGCACTGAATTGTCTCTCTTTCTTTGTCTGTTTAGCACTGAATTGTCTCTCTTTCTTTGTCTTATCCTTTTACATAAAACTAAGTGGATGTCATATCTCTCCAATGTGGTTTTGTTTTTTACAGTAGTCGTTTTCTTACTGGATAAGGGGATATGATGGTTGTATAGCAAAGTTAGGGGACTTCTTTTTTCCAATTGGTGTTATTACATACCTTAGATTTGACCGTCTTTTTGGAGTTTCTCTACACATTATGTTGTTAGAACATTCTTCATCAACAATATAATTCCCATTGATGTACATCTTTTTTTGATCCTTTGAACTAAAATTTGTGGCATTTGAACTGTTCTTGTTATTATATTCTTGCATGATTTTAGTTTGGTTATGCATAGCTCTTGCACTTTTGTAATCCGTAACGAACTTGCTGACTATTGAATATAGAGTGAGGATCATATCATCTAAATTGAAATTGAAGCAATTTTGTAGGACAAACTAAAAAAGATGTGAAACAAACTTTTAGGGATGGAGGAACTAGTAATTAATTGTACACGCGTGATCTTCATAATGATTTAATTGTCTACGCTCTTTGCAATATTAGGATTTGCCACTGAAGCTTCCCAATCCAGCTCTGATCATATTGGATCCTATCAGCCATTAGGGCACATCTAAGATATAGAACGTGGAGAAGTATATGATATCTTATTTCCAAAGAGTTGTTAATGCTAATTTGGTAAATTAGTGAAGACTAGAGATTAATGGGAATCAACTAATTTACCAAATTAGCATTAACATCTCTTTGGAAATGAGATATCATATACTGATATACTTCTCCCGACTCTATATCTTAGATGTGCCCTGATGGCTGATGGGATCCAATATGATCAAAGCTGGATTGGGAAGCTTCAGTGGCAAATCCTAACATTGCAAAGAGAGTAGACAGTTTATTCATTATGAAGATCACAAGTGTACCATTAATTACTAGTCCCCCGTCCCTAAAAGTTTGTTTCACATCCTTTAGTTTGTCCCTAACAAAATTGCTTCAATTTCAATTTAGGTGATGTGATCCTCGCTCTATATTTCTCCTAACCACAAAGAAAACACTACTATGTTCAATCAACTCTTAAAAAAGTAGCAAAATAGGATTAGGTAAACAGTAAGGAAAGAGGGAGTATATAACATATAATATGGTTTTACAATGGCTACAACAAAAATGTAGCCACTTAAACAAATTTATTAATAATTCCTAATTCTGATGTAATGGATCACAACAATTCATTAGCCTGACAATAAATCTGATTAATAAACAAATTCATCTATAACCCTAATATATCTGATGGAAGGAAGTGTTGAGATGGTTGAAGTAGAAGTAAGAGTAGAAGTGAGGAGGATAAGGAACTTGCTGATATTACAGGCTAAAACTACATCATTTTCTTTACTTTAGTACTATAGAAATAAGACATTTTTTTCAAGTAGATTAATAGCTAAATAGTTTTTTCATATCTTCTTTTTTAAAAGTTTAACTAAACGAATACACAAGATCAGTTTGGGTTGAGATTTAAACAATTAAAGTGGCTATAAGTTATAAGTAGCAACTGAACAGCCTTTTATATTATAACTGCCGCTTACTTGGCTGTAGTATTTGAATTCATTTATTACTCATTATTCAATGGGAAGTTCACTTTCTAATTACCAAGGGAGCGTCAACTTTTATTTCCTTATCTTAGAAACGTCCGCCTAAGCTTCAAAAATTTCATTACTACCAAAAAGGTTTAAACAAGCTATGTATCATTTTGTTTTCATTGTTGTGTTCCCTTCGTGTTTTCCAATATTACATTTACAATACTCTTTTTTCAAAATACGGGTAAGGTGTTCTAATAAAGAAAGGAACTCAATTACTCAAATACTTAACTAGAACAATTACAATAGCTACCATTATTACTCTAAATTCAACTACTACAAGTCTACAACTAATAATACCACTACGTCTATTGCAATTACAAAACCTGTAGTGAAGCTTTTAACAAAGATGCTTCCTTTCTGATTAGACTCTGTGCTCGAAGTTCCTATGTGCGCCTTGTGTTCATCTCCACTTTCATATGATTAGTCTGGGATAAATATTAGAAAATTGGTGAAATGACCTTATTTTATTGCTTGTTCATACTGTGGTGTCAACTTCTTTGTATTGCGATCACATTGAGAAAAGGTAACTATACTACTACTATTTTTAGTAGAACGATAGACTATTAATACTCCTATAAAAAAAAAATAGATTATTAATACTGATACTATTGCTACTTATTACTACTAAGTACTACTACTAGAATACCTTTACTACTACTACTACCAGCAGTAATAGTAACAACAACTATCACTCTATGCTACAATTGGAATGCTTCACTTTTGGCACACATACAAAGACTCTGTATGTGAGTAGTGTCCCTTTTATTTCTGTAACATATTTTCTCTGATTAAAAGTGCTTTTTTTTACTCTAAAGTCTAAACAATTAATTATGAAATGGATATAATTGAGAATGTATACAGGTTTATTATTATGAAAAGGAAAAAGGAGTTTTTGTTTCGATTGGAAGGATTAAGAATCGATTATCCATTTTTTTCCAGTAAGTCTGGTAAGGATTAGGAAAGAAGCGAGAATGAAAAAGAAAAGAAAGGGAAGTAAACAAAAAAAATTTCCGATGTGTGATTTCGAATAAATGCTTTCGAGTTGAGCGTTTGGATGGAAAGAAAGTTAATCCCATTATATTTTTTTCATCTCTTCTCAAATCTTCTTTTATTCGCTAACCGAATGTAGGCCTACCATTTCAACCAAAACAAGGAAATGCTAGTTCCTTTCCCTCTCCCTAGTTTATTATTATTTATTAATTAGTTGGAGTAAAAGTGAGTATATGGAGTGTCTTAGACTCTTGGTATAAGAGGGAGCCAAATCAGGATGTAGTGACTCTAGATGGTAAAGAGGTACTCCTTAGTGAGTCTATTAAGTACCTTGGATTGGTTTTTGAAAGGAATGAAGATATTGACAAAGACGTGACTCACGTTCTCTGTGGCTCCAGCAGGTATAATTGTGTAGGACGCTTTTAGACGAGTGTTATTATATTTACTGGATTTTTAGGAATTTTAAAATGATTATATTAAGAAGATGAGTGAGCAGATTCTTGTATGTTGAGATGTGTGGGAACACCTTAAGGAATTCAATTCAAAATTAGTATGTTGGGGGGGGGGGGAGGGTTTGGATTTACAGAAATACTCGGGTTTTTGAATATATAGATGTCAAGGAAATTAAAAATGAATACAAAAAGTGGCTATGCAAAGATAGAAACTAATGGAGGAAGATCCACCCGAGATAGTTTTTTAGCTCATGCAGTCGACCCCATCTTAAGTGATGATGCTTTGGCATTGTTGTTGTTGTTCACAGACCAAATAGGCTGTTTGTAGTACCTCTAGTTTACTACTACCTATCTCCACCAACGCAAACCATATTTAGAATTTGAAGACTATAGAAAAAGTCAATCAAATGAAAAGTTGATAATAAGGCAATATAGTTTGAAGCGAACAATCTCTATATCAGTTCTTGATTACTCTATTTGGATGTATCTCAAATGTGATCCCTCTCTAGCACTTCTGTCAGGATTTTGAATTCCTTCTTACCTATACCAGAGTAGTCTCCCTGGTCCATGTCTGTGCCATAATTCTGGACATTCGTTACAGTGTCGTCGTAATTATAATATTAGATTTTTCCTTGTGAAACTCTTGGATATATACCTCAGTTCAGCGTGGTATCTGCTTTTATGCATCATAAGGTTTCATGCTTTCACTACTCTCCATTAGAGATCTATCTGATAGCTACTTTTGGCTTTATTTGTCCTCCTTTAGGTTATACGTGTTGTTTCTCATTACAACTGTTGGGGTGAGGCTAAAAGAGGCTCTTCCCAAGATATGATTGCTTGCTTCTAAACTACCCTTCCTAATACAACCCTTGGTGGTAGTCTAAGCATTGGGATGATGTTCTTTATATATTTTTATGTTTTCATTTTCTCTTGTAGTCCATTCGATGTATACTTTATGAGTTGTCGTTGTTTTGTTTTTCAGGGGATCGAGATGTCTTTTAGTTCAGGGGTTGAAAAGGTATTTCCGTATAAGAACACTTCTCTTTTATTCAGCCTAAAGTTGTGTGAGATTGGAATTTATTCTGGTAGTATCATAATACTGCTGTTTCTGTTTTCCTATAATTTAGCATAGCCAGAGGAGGTTAAAATTGCCATACCATTGCTTGATACGAGCATAAATAGTATGATTACTGCTTGCCCCTGGAGACAGCAACAAAAGATTTATCTACAGGTTTGTCATTGTACTTTGTTATACTTACTTTCAAAGATTGATATACTCTTGTCATATAAAGAAGGCGGGTCCTTAACTCACTACTATTAAATCACTGTGCTTTAGTAAAGTTTCTATATCTAACTGAGATGAATAACAGAATCTGTTTTGACATTTAGTGACTGATATATTCCTTTATCTTGGAAAGCAGCAAAATCCTCCAAGTCTAAGATATTCACAGTCTTGATCTTTGTTGCAAATCTTGGAAAATTTCCTTCAAATAATGAACATTGAATAATTCACTTGGTATTTATTACATTTTGCCAGTGTATATGCTAGCTTTTATGGTTTGAAATCTTGAATGATACCAGAGTGGAACTGGATTGTTGATACCACATTACCACATGTTTGGTCTCTTTAAGGAATGAACTTAATCTCTGATTTTTATTATACTCTTTCTAATTTTTGAAGAATTCATCTGTGGTTATTATGTACTCTCTTTAATTTTGAAGAATTCACCTGAGGTCATTAGAATCCTTCGTTAATACTATAGTTTTTTCTTACACTTTAATTGCTTATCATCGTAATAAGATGATCAATGCAAGAAATAGAAGCGTTTTTATAAAAAATACAGCGATAAGCCGATAACCCACTACTTGCTTCATTTCATATTAGTTTGAACACTTTCCTTTTTCAATATGTCCCATAATAGTTTGTACACTTCTTAAGTTCTTATTTTGGCTTCTTCTTACTATTTCTTTTTAATTCTTTCCACTATCTCGTTTCACATTTATATTACCACCTAAATAACAATACAAACACCACACTATCTTCTATTACATAAACTTTTCCATTGAAATAATAGATAACCCAATAACAACTTATCTTAAACCCAGTACCCTAATCACTTCTTCAAGAAAATTTGGTATGGTGAATATATCAAAATGGAACCAAAGCTTCAATATTAAAAGTACCAGAATTGGGTTTCAGAAAAGAAAGTACTGGAATCGGAGCAAGGGAATTCTAATTACAGATACATTCATCATGTTATATAGATAGACACGTGGCTACTTGAAAAGAAAAGGCATTCATTCACAGGAAAAAGGAAAAAGGGAAAAGCAAAGCTACAACGCTAGTACAAATTGCATGGCCATTCTCACAGAAACATCAAAAACAAAAAATAAGATACTTAATCAGACGACAACAACACTGATGGTAGCCTTGATAGCAGCTGGTACCAGAACCAGTTCTATCCTTCCTCTTCTCCCTTTTGCTCTCTCTATCTCTCTCTTGTTTTTGATACTTGGAGAATTGAGCGAGACCCCACCAACTCCCTTTTTTAACAACCTGGAACCTTGTGGGTTTGAGGTATGAGTTTAAAGATTGCTTCTTCCCAAACAAAGCCCCAAGAACTGATCCTTGCGCATTTATTTTTCGTCAAGTTCGTGAGTTGCCTTGTTTCTTCTTCTTGTGCATGGGTAAAATCATATTTGCTACAACAGGACTACAAAATTTGCTCAACCTCCCTAATAAAACACATTTTATTATATGGTTTTAGGCTTGTGCGTCACTGAATCTGGTCGATGTACCTTGCTCAGTGCTTCTGATGTTGCAATACAATAGTTCCCAACATTAGAGATGTTTTAATTTGACTTTATATAACCCTATGATTCTAAACTAATGCGACATGTATGACCTGAAATCAGCACAATTGGCCCATTTTATGCTTGGTTTTATGTGATTCTGGGTGTATTTTGAGCACAGCTTGAGAATGACACGAACATGAACCGTATAGATGTCCATGATATGTGATGCAATTGATAAAATTTAGATCCAAGGTTTGAAATGAAAAATCCTCATCTTCTAACTGAGTTATATTGGCCAAATGTTTAATTGAGATTCCAGGCATTTTGCTCAGTTTTGCACTGAATTTACTCAATCAAGTTGTTTGCTTTCATTCCATGAGCTACTGTTGCTGTGTTAGCGTCTCAAATTGATGGATGGTTTGTGTATACCACTGGTTTGATTATCTTTTGACCCTGGTAGAGGAAATGATAATGGCCCCCCTTTTGTCCCTTGAGCTCCGTTTATGCTGCTACCTCTTCTATTAGGTGCGTTTCCTGTACTGACAATATCTTGGTTATAGGTAGTATATCCAATTGGTAGAAAGTACCAATCTGCTCCATCAGCTCCACGTTTGAAATTGGTATCAACTCCAGAATTGAGATCTCTATTTTCTGTTGAAGATGTCAAGCTCCCTAAGTGGTTAGACGGAATGTAAGTCATGTTAAACTTCTGTGAGGACTGTCTCCAAGATATTGTAACTTTGCTCCTTATGCCACCATTGTACGTCAATTAACCTTTCTTTTCTTCAGGTGCATGGCCGAATATCTTCCTGCATTAGAAGAAACTGTGCAGATGCAGGTCCCACCCTCCTTCTTGGGGCTTACATTTTATATTTCTAGTCTTGGGATTTATAATTATATATATAGTATTCTACATATAGTTGACTGATGTGTGATTCTATAGGTTTTGGAGGCAGTTTCTCTTATTGGAGTCAGAAAGCACTTTATTGAGATATTGCCTATTGTCTTTGGGAGACCTTTAGAAGCTGATCCAGTATGTGCATTAGAAGTGAATCCAGTGATGTTTGTTGACTATATTCGCCAATTCATTAACATGTAATGCTTCTCCACAGATATTTTGCAGAAAGGCAACATTTCTTGTTGCTAACGGAGTATTTACATTTTTGGTATGTTTGGCTTCTCATTTCTTTTACATTTATGTTCATTTGAGAGTTTGTGTATGCGTACTTAAGTATCTTCCTTAGTGATGGGGGATATATTGCTGCTGTATAGTTGAAATTTACATCATGTTTGCGAATACTGATCTTAAACAAAGCTCACAATTCGAAGAATTAGATTTTTGTCTTTCTTTGGCTCTTTGCATGTTTGCCTGCTTGTGATAAACTTTGGCTCCTTATAAGCCCAACTTCTGTATTAGAGCTCCTTCCCCCCTACTAAAATGCGAATTACCATGCTAGTGCTTTCATTGCCGACTGGTCTGTTTAATCTTTCTTTTATTGCAGGTGCATTTTCTTATTCCCATCCAATTCCCTAAGCAACAACCAACTCTGATCCTTCAAAGTTCACAGGTAGTTTTCTTGCTAAAATTCTGTTACTTGACAAGCATGGAAGTACTAAATGTTTTTTCATAAAAAATACAGCTTTACCATGGTAAGAGAAAGATTGTCAAAGTTGGTTGATGAATAGTGCTTAAATGAGAGAAATGTTGCATGTATTGTGAACCGAAGGTAGTTTTTTTTTTTTTTACTTTATAAATTTTAAGAGTTACGATGACACTTACAAGACCTTACTATTAGCAAATTCTATGTCCGTCAGTCCGTCTTTAAATAAACTGTCTTCTTTCTTTTACGCATAGATTACCTGTATACCTTTTGGGCAGTTTACATAAATTTCCTGTTACCTTGAATGGAGAATATACCCTACCCACCCCATGTAATGTGGACCCCTCCATAATGAATCTTTCTGTTCTTACTATCCACCTAAAAGTCTACACTCCTATCAAGAATTATTAAAATGTGTGCATAAGCCTAACAAGAAGTTTATTTGAGGATGGAGGGAGTATTAGTTATAGGATTCTTGTAACCTGGAAGTTTTCACATAAGTGCAGTCTGTTACCAGTGTTCAAGCTACTTGACCTCGTCTCACTTGAACTAAGTCAGGTACTCAAGTTGTGAACTGTCAATAAATTGGATCTCACTGTACGTGTTTGTCTATTAGAACTTAATAGAGTTAGGGGATAATACATAATTGACATACGTTGTAGCCAGAATAACAGTTCAAGTGGTCATTAATTTGTTTTAAAATCAATTTCAGTTTTACCATCTTATTGTTCGTTGCTAGAATAGTTGGGTCGAAAATGGAGTTATGACAATTTTGAGATAAGACTGAAATCTCCACTTGGAATTCTCTGCTATAATGGCAGCAGTTCTTCCTTATCGATCTGCTGTTTTGATATTTTATCTTCACAGCATTTCAACACGCAAGGGGTCCCAGTCAGGTCACCTGCTATGTCTGAGTATCCATGGAGTCCTCGATGGGAACCATCAGAAATGGCTTCTCGAATATTGTAATCTTCCTTACCATCATTGCTTTACCTTTTAGTTTTCTCCTTCCATATTTACTTATTTCACCTTTATTTCTGGTGTTTGGAATTTGTGCACAGTGATTTATTAGTCGAAGAGTCCTTCAACTTCAAGAAGATCTGCAACGATGCCCTGCAACGTTAGGACGTGTACCTGTTGCTAAAGATGTTAAATATTTTCAGAAGTTAAAAGTGAATTATCGATTAGGATTCCTTTTCCAGTGTGGTAATCGGTTTCGATTTATTTTCCTTTGTGCTGGAAATTCTTCCTTTTGGTTGGAAAAAAAATGGAGTTGTTGATATTCTTTCTAATTTAATGTGTAGTTTACATCTTATTTATATATTCTTCATGATCCGTAATGCAATCAGCATTCAGATTTCAGCAGCACGGAAAAATCAAAGACATAATGAAAAAGTTTTGGAGAATAAACAAGAACCTTACCTGAATGAGCAAGTCATGCCATTTTCCTGGTATTGTTGGAAATTGGGTAATTACTTTCTTGTTACTTTTGCCTCTTTTCTGATGTTAATAATTCAGGTAACTGGTCTGCCTCAGTGCATCTGATGTCAATAGCCCCATATGGTTGTGGCCTGTGGGTTGACTGGTTGAGTATGTTTGTAGCATTCTATGTTGTGACTTGTGCTTTTCTTCTTTTGATGGTCTTTGCTTAATCTCTCATTTGTAAGCTTAATCTTTGTGTTATTGAAATTAATTTAAGGTACACAGAGTAACCCTGAAGTCACCCATTAAGTGTTACTGAAAAAAGAGGGCAAAATCTTACTTGGTAAAAACAAATCGAAATCAGACCCTTTTTCCCTTCCGCTCCCTTCCTTGATGACACCCCTTCCCCCTTCTGCTCTTTGGATGGTACCTAATTGAGTGAGTCAAGCTAGTGAGAGCCAGATTATGGTTTACTAGAAACTTTTTGGGTTGAGCTTTACCGTGTCAAGAGTTGACCTATTATTAATAGACTATTAGACTCGAGTTCGAGTTGTTTGCGAGTTGACAGATTTTGACATCCCTTTGAAACAATTGTGAGGAGATAATAGGTGAAGAAGGTTGAGGAAATTGCTAGAAGAGAAGTTTGAAGATATAGGGTTTGTATTTGTCCTGTTTTGTTATTTCTAGTGTTATTTTTCTGTCTTTTTGGTGTGATACTTATTCTCATAATGAATGCAACAAACTCAAAGTTAATTGTCTTTTATTGTGATTATCATCGGATACATAATAGGTTTATGATTTTTCATTATTTTTAGACAGAATGGGTATTGTTGTTAGAAGTTAACTCAACCCGGATTCAAATGATACTTGAGTTACCTTGAGAAATTGAGATTTGAACATTAACTGCACCCAATCGGGTGAATGGTTCGAAATCAGAGTAACCTAATAAGAAGGGGAACAAACCTGACTATTGATGATCATAGACATGATTGAAGCCTATACAAGTTGGATCTAACCTTAGTTGAGCTAGGGTTAACTTGTTTTCGATGCGTTTTATAGTGTACTTCACCCAATTTCACCACCGTTGACATTACTTGATTTCAACCCCAGTTGATCTATATATTTTCAATTGACTCAAAAAGATTTGAACTCTATGTAAACATTCTATTACTATTTTATTTTACAATCATCAATGTATACCATTGGAGATATGACCATATGAAGATATAAGCTTAACAATGTACTCATTAAATAGTCAGAATAAATGAAAGTGAGCTTCCTTTTGACATTAGCCGAAATTCCGATAACCCAAATCGAACTTGGTTTAATCCAGACTCAACTCAAATCAAACTTCACTGGAGTCAAACTTGACCCTCATCGAAGTTGATTAGATTAGAACTTGGTTTAAACAATAATGCTTTGATCCATTTTTCGCTGGAACTCGAAATATATCGTCAAAAATCCGTCTGTTATCTGAATTGATCCGTGTGGTATCCGAATTGTGCTAATTGAATTCAATGTGACTCGAACTACGCTCAAAGTCAAAAAAATAATAAATGATTCAAATTGACTATACCTAAAAATGACCAATTTAAACACAAAACGACATAACAAGTCCCGTAATTTAAGATAACCCAACCCTTCCCACCGTCGGACCCACACGCCGGACCGGACAACTCGAAAACCGTATGCAACGAATCTAAACCACCATATGCTCCCACCTATTAAACTCGGATAAAAGAAAGTTAAAACCAAAAAAATGATCCCCTCACAATGGTAGATCCATTTTGATGCTCTCTTATAATTATTAATACCATTACTAAAAAAAAATTTCCTGAACTTGTCTTGTTTCGCTCATGATACAAACAGTGAGATCAAATCATACCAACGTGGGGTTCACCAACCTATTATATTTACACCCTCCATAATCAAATCAAATTATTAAATAAAATAAAAAAATTACAACTTACAACGGTCAAACCCCTCTATCTCTTTCTCAACTCCTCCTATACAAAGCGGTTACTCTTCAAAAATATCCCGCCTCTCTATTAACTTCTTACCTCTCTCAACCCAAAATTAATAAAAATAAAATAAAATTCCACGTCAGCCATTTGCCAACTGTCTCTTGTTCTGTAACCTCCAAAAACTCTCCCCCCATATATTCTCTCTCCTACACCCTCCAAACTTCCCACATTACAACATAACATTTCTTCTTCTTCTTCCTCTGTTTTTTTCTCTGTTTTTCTTTTTCTCATCCCATCAAAAACAACAACAAAAAAAAAAAGAATGAGGGAAATCTTGCACATTCAAGGAGGGCAATGTGGGAATCAAATAGGATCAAAGTTTTGGGAGGTGATCTGTGATGAACATGGTGTAGATAAAACTGGTAGATTCAATACAACAACAGAGGAAGGTTCTTCTGATCTTCAGTTGGAACGTATTAATGTTTATTTTAATGAAGCTGCCGGGGGCCGATACGTCCCCCGTGCTGTTCTTATGGATCTTGAACCAGGTACCATGGACAGCATTAGATCTGGACCTCTTGGTCAAATCTTTAGACCTGATAACTTTGTTTTTGGTCAATCTGGTGCTGGTAATAATTGGGCTAAAGGTCATTACACTGAAGGTGCTGAACTTATTGATTCTGTTCTTGATGTTGTTCGTAAGGAAGCTGAGAATTGTGATTGTCTTCAAGGTATTCATTTTCCTAATTTTTATCATTATCACATTCAATTCTATATTATGATCATCATAGTTTTTCTCATTCTCATTTCTGGGTGTTTGATCAGATTTAAATCCAGATTTATCATATCAAGTTATTCAATTTTGATAACCCCATTTTAATCTATTTTATTGTTGGTCTGAAATATTGTACATCTGAGTTGCTGGATTTGTTTGTTGAATTATTTCATTTCAATTATTCTGTCGGTGATTCTTATGATTGATCATATTGGACAAACTTTTGGTGGGCTGGCTTTTTAGGATTATAAAAATAAGTGTAGGCCTTTCTGGTTTGACTTGTGAATGAAAATGTTGTTTTAAGCAAAAAGGTTTATTTTTCATGTACTATTAATTATAGTATTAGTATCATAGTATGTATGTATATCTTATGTTTGAAGTTATATTTGGTGACAGGTTTTCAGGTATGTCATTCCTTGGGAGGTGGTACAGGTTCTGGAATGGGAACTCTATTGATATCAAAGGTGAGAGAGGAGTACCCTGATAGGATGATGCTTACCTTCTCTGTCTTCCCATCTCCGAAAGTTTCGGACACCGTTGTTGAGCCTTACAATGCCACTCTTTCTGTCCATCAATTGGTCGAAAATGCTGATGAATGTATGGTTTTGGACAATGAGGCACTCTATGATATTTGCTTCAGGACTTTGAAGCTCAGCAACCCAAGCTGTGAGTGTTTTTTTTTTTGTCTTATGTTGATTGGCATTCATTCAGTCCTTAATATTGTTTATTGTGTTTGCTAGATCTGTATACAATGCTGGTAAGGTGGATTCTGTTCGATTTAATTCATGATCAATTTTAAAACATGCTCAAATGTTAAAGATTGGATCTTCTTCTTTTTTTTTTTATAGCAAAATCTATACCAATCTACCAAATAATTGAACTTATCGGACATGATTGTACTTGATCAGGCATTGTGTTATCAAGTTGAAGAGAATACACCCTAGATTGATTTATTTGTATCTTAATACTTGTGTTTGATGTGTGTTTGGCATCACAGTTGGTGATCTGAACCACTTGATCTCGGCCACAATGAGTGGAGTGACATGTTGCCTCCGGTTCCCTGGTCAACTCAACTCTGACCTCAGGAAGCTTGCAGTGAACCTCATTCCATTCCCTCGGCTTCACTTCTTCATGGTGGGTTTTGCCCCACTTACCTCTCGTGGTTCTCAGCAGTATGTCTCCCTCACAGTCCCAGAGCTCACTCAGCAGATGTGGGATGCCAAGAACATGATGTGTGCTGCTGATCCCCGACATGGAAGGTACTTAACAGCCTCAGCCATGTTCCGTGGTAAGATGAGCACCAAAGAAGTAGATGAGCAGATGATTAATGTCCAGAACAAGAACTCGTCCTACTTTGTTGAGTGGATCCCAAACAACGTGAAATCCAGTGTGTGTGACATCCCACCTACCGGTCTAAAGATGGCTTCTACATTCGTTGGTAACTCGACTTCCATCCAAGAGATGTTTAGGAGGGTGAGTGAGCAATTTACTGCCATGTTTAGGCGCAAGGCTTTCTTGCATTGGTACACAGGGGAAGGAATGGATGAAATGGAGTTCACTGAGGCTGAGAGTAACATGAATGATCTTGTCGCGGAGTACCAACAATATCAGGATGCAACTGCTGATTATGAGGAAGATTATGATGATACTGCTGAGGAGAATTATGAGGGCTAGATCATATACTCTTGTTTTTTCCATATGCTTTTCTTCCATGATCTCTTGCAATTGTTGAAGCTATTACAATTTGCATTATATCAATTTCTTGTCCTTAATTTGTTTGTATGTTTTATATTCTTGGAGTAACTCTTGTATGAAGTGAAATGATATTGATTTTTTTCGACCACCTTAATCTTGCATCTCTGCTGAGATCGGGTATATGTTCTTATATTTGCTTGACTTGTGATGGATTATAATTTGTCCTCTAGTTTTGCACAAATATTTTATCCCCTAACTCATGGATTATACAAAAAAGTTATTGCTTGTAATTTTCATGTGTCTTGTGAACATGTTTATGATTTGGTCTTAAGACTCTAGATTGAGTCCAAAGCTTCACATAAGTAGAAAGATGAATATTATTAGTATTGCTTGTTTTCCGTAGTGTTCCTGCTCAAGCTGTGAGGATTGTTCATCATACAGCTACTATAGAACAACAACAACAAATTTTAAGCACTCTTTCTTTCCTGTCTAGCCTTTTTCTTCACCACCGGAATTTAACTCTAACCATCCTCTTGGCTTTTTGGGGATTCATATGGCGCAATCAATCGAGTGTTGGTTTCAGTGACTATAAGGTTCAAATTGATGCTGCGTGGAATAAAGTCACTAAAATTGCTGGCCTCGCATAGTCGCATGGCCAGTTGATAGCCTAGATGAAACTACTTTGCAAGTTGGTGGTAAGTAGGGCCTAGCTACTGCAGCTCTTCATGCAGAAGGTCAAGCGCTTCTCAATGCTCTCATTTGGATTCACAAGAACATATACATCGAGTTACTATTTTAACGGATTGTGCTAATCTTATCTCCTCTCTTCAGTCAAGTTCTACTGCTCCTTGCTCCATTTCCTAGACTCTTCCTCAGATTTTGAACTTGGCGAACAACATACATTGGTGTTTTCTCCTCAAAGTGAATCGTCAACAAGTTCAAACAACACATGATATGACCAAACTCTGTGCCCAGACTTGTTCGCGACTAACTATTGATTTTGCTACTTTCTTTCTTTATTGTTGCTTTATTCCCCCATTGTCACAAAAAAAAAAAATAAAAAATTGAGACATAACTTCACAAAAGTAGGAAAAGTAGTATCATTGATGTTACTTTAAATAAACCGAGACATAACTTCACAAACGAGTTGGATAAGTGTTGTAATTTCGAACACGAACTCGACATGACCAAAGGGAACAACATGTTAGAGTTTTTTTTTTTATAATTAGAATAACAATTTTTATTTTACTGAACAAAAGGCAAGAAAGATCCATTAGGGAGCTCCAGTCTCACAATACATAAAAAAAGGGGCGGGTATGCACCACACCAAGAGCACGAACATGAGCATGAGCATCGGCCCAAAAAGAGCTAGACAGTTCAATTTTTCCCATATCATATAGATGATTAAATCTCGATATCTAATACTTACTGATCTGTTATCTCTAGTTGCAACTTGCACTATTTTAATTTACATGTTTCTCAAAACACAACAATAACCATTAATTTCTTTACAATAACTACTGGTAACTATAGTCAGAATTTCAACGAATCAACTTAGATCCTAAGCGGGCCTAGGTAGAGTTTCTATAAAATGAAATGAAAAGTTAGGAATTTTTTCCTTGAATAATATGTAAAAGTGGGTTTTAATTTCAGAAATATGCCAAAAAAAAAAAAAATCCCTGCATACCGTTCACGTAGGACGCCATGCGAGAAACTATTTTTTTTTTGTTTTTGCCCACGTAAACCGCTACTCACAGTAGCGGTTTATTTTTAAATAAACCGCTACTTTAAGTAGCGGTTTATACACATAAACCGCTATCTCAAGTAGCGATTTATATATATAAACCGATACCTTGATTAGCGGTTTACCTGGGCAAAATGTTGCAAGCATATATCAAACTCTGGAGTTGGGAATTTCAGTAAACCACTACTTGAAGTAGCGGTTAAAAAAAAAAACCGCTACTTTAAGTAGCGGTTTATACACATAAACCGCTATCTCAAGTAGCGGTTTACCTGGACAAAATGTTGCAAACACATATCAAACTCTGGAGTTGGGAATTTCAGTAAACCGCTACTTGAAGTAGCGGTTTAAAAAAAAAACTATATTAACCGCTACTTCAAGTAGCAGTTTTACTTAAGTAGAAAGAAAAATCTCGCGTGCCGTCCTACGTGGACGGTTCGCAGGGAATATTTTTTTTTTTGCCATATTTCTGGAATTAAAACCCACTTTTGCATTATTCAAGGAAAAAATTCAAAAAGTTAGCACCATGATTTAGCTAGACTTTGTCTCTTTTTTATTATTATTTTATTTCACAGGAAATGAAATAAATTATTTTTTTGAGAAATTTTTTTACCCCAATTTTTTATTATTTTGTTTTATACTTTTCATTGAATTTCTTTGACTCTCTTTTTTGTTTGTTTTTCTTTAGACATAAACCTTCTATTTTATATTTTAGATTTCCACTAAGACTCATATTTTTTCTAGGATATGACACAAACATTTTTCAAAATCAACTTGGTGATGTCCTTCCATTTCCTGTTACTACAAAAAAAAAAGAGAGATATATGATCCTTCTTTGTGGTGACTTGTATGTATTGATTGCTTTTAAGCGCTGAAACCATAAAGGAAAAAGCAAAAGGGGCCGAACCCGAAGGTTGTCTATGTATCTCTATAGGTAGGTTTGGATTTGGGAAGAAGTTTTTCCTGTTTTTTTGGAGAATCAAGCCCAACATAGTTTTGATATATCAAAATGAAATTTCATATAATTTAATTAATTTTTTTGCAGGTGCACTAAGAAAATGAGTTGCTTACGTACCCCTTTTAGTATATTAGATAGTAGAGAGAACTAAGATAGATGTATTACAACATTGGAATTTTTGTTTTTTTAGGGGATCAAGCCGATCATAGCTCTACCTACAAAGTACAATATAAAAGCAATCAAATAACTTGGTTTCTTTTTCAGGAATCAGTCCGCTAGGTGCCAAGCCATGTATTCTCCTGTTTAAATTCATTTGTTCCACCTCTTAGGGTTAGACTAATGTGAAGGACTCGAGTTCTTCTCAACCTTTTTCCAAATTCAGTCTGTCAGGATCCAAGCCATGTATTCACCTATTTGAATACGTCTGATTCACCTCTTACGATTAGACTAATTTGAAGTAACTAAAATGTACACACTAACAATGTTATTCAATGACTTTTCTTTATAATGTTTATAGCAGGAAATGGAAGAATTCTCCTTTTCTTTGGTTTCAAAACAATTATCCTTTTTGATTTGATACTTTTTTTTTACTCTTTGTTTCAAAAAAATTACTGTATTTTCTCGTGTTTTCGACTATACAGTTTTAATTACATTCTAATTCCTAAACATGACACGTTTTAAATCAAACTCGTGGTTATAACTCTTTTATTTTTTTTTCATTTTTGTCTTATTTTGGGATTATATTTTCAAAACAGGATTTTTTCTTTTAAAATCAATTTTATTTTTTGAAAAACCAATTTGAATGAAAAGAATTATGAAGTAAATGTGAGTTTTTTTTTTGAATAGGTGAGCACGCATTTTTATATATGACACTTGTGATAAATAAACAAGAATAATTTTAATATTTTAATAATCATTTCAGTAGCAATTCAGCTATAGTTAATGATTACTAAAATATTGACCGACTGGAAACGAATTGAGGATTTTTTGAAAATATTTTACACTAATAACTGAAATAAATAAAGTACATTAGTTGTTTGATCCTTGTGTCTTAAAAGTTGACTAAAAGAAGATTCATTTACGGAGAGATTATGTTAAAGTCGCCTCGAGTCACTTCCATTGTGGCCATCGAGGGTGGACTCTCTTGACAGAGCTGGTCGCAATAGTTCGCAGATGCAAGATTTACACCCGTAATTCAATAATTTGTCATTCTAAAAATCTAACCCTTGCAAATAGACAAAGGTATCATACCTAATAAGAAAATGGTTAAAGAGAGTGCGCGTGTATAAATCAACAAACTACCAAACACACGTAATTTTCACATAATTATGATATATACCAAAATAAATTGTGAATAGCCATGATTAACTTTGTTATTATATATACATATGGAAAATAACGCATTTTTCAGGTTTAAACCTATTATACCTCAAGTAGAGGTACTAGTCCCCAATGAAGTCGCCAGCATGTGGTATTCGATTTTTGACTGTCTTAAATAACGGTGTGAATCACACAAAAGTCTCTCATTGGGCTATGAGAATCAGATAACTTTGATGTAGTTACCCTATTAATATATGAATAGGGACAAATACAATTAATAGATTATTTAAAAATCAATTTCAAGAAATATCATTTAAAACGACTTCATATAGATAAGGCTTTTTTTTTCGAAAATTTGGTCTTTCATACCATGCGATAGGGTTTAGGGTTTAGGTTAAGAGGTGAGAACATGTGAAAACTCGTCTTCTCTTCCGTTCTAAACAACAGGCTCTTATTAAATGCGTTATTATTTATTTTCCATTTTAAAGTATCCATGACTATTCAAAACAAAGAAAATCATATAGTTTCCACATATGCACATCAACCATTTTTATTTAGGACCAATATATCATTTTTACATGATAGATTTGAGCACTGAAGTTGCACCACGGATAGATCATTGCGGCAGATAGAATCCACTAATGGATTAAAACCACCTTAGTTCGATCTTATGTCTCACCCTAAATGGCCGATTCCATTGGGGAGCAAAAGGAAGGAAATATACTCGCCTCAATTAGTGACTAAAAATGAAGGAAATTAAAGATAATCATCCTAATTAATGATCAAATATGATGAAAGGTTAAGTTAATTCCCCTAATTAGTGATTAACCAAGATTTAAGATAATTATCCTAATTAGTTATCAAGTATGATGAAAGGTTAAGGTAATCATCTTAATTAGTGATTAACCAAGGTTTAAGATAAACATCCTAATTAGTGATTGAATATGATGAAAGATTAATGTAATCACTCTAATTAGTGATTAACCAAGATTTAAGATAATCACTATAATTAGTGATTAAATATGATAAAAGGTTAAAGTAATCATCCTAAGTAGTAATTAATCAAGGTTTGAAATAATTACCCTAATTAGTGATTAATTATGATCAAAGTAATCACTTTAATTAGTGATTGAGTGGGAACTGAAATAATAACCTTGATTATTAATTAAACTTAGATTTTTCAAAGAGGTCTTTTAAAAGAGAAATTTTCTTCCTAATTGAAGGCTTGTAGATGGATGAGAAATAATATTGATTGAAGATCATTAAATTATTTTTAGCAAGATAATCAATTTAATATGGAATTTGGAGATTGTGTTTGACTAATCGGAATCTGGCCATTTAAAGTGAGACACGTAAAATGACCTAAAATCAATTAGGAGATCATAATTACCTTTTTAATTATGTCAAATTATATATAATTGATCCATTTGAAGATGGAGAATAATTTGGAAAATGTAAGCTGGATCATAATACAATTCAACTTAGTTAGATTTGAAATTTTTTCTCTTAATTGGGATTGGGTCATTTAATTCATGTACTATTATATATTGGGCCCAACATGCAATATTTGTAATATAGGTTGCTCATTTTATTCAAAAAGAATTGTGGAAATATTCATAAAAATTATGCATAAGCATCTCCATATTTTTCATTAATTGAGTAAAGTAATAACTATTTGCAAAGAAACTATTATTACAACAAAATATACAAATTCTATTATCTATACAAATCTTTAGTAATGATCTTCACCATGATGCTACATGATCTTCATCTCCTTGAATGGGCTTTGGAATTCATGTTTATTTGAAAACTTGTGAAAGTTAAAGATCAATTAACTTCTTTTATTTGATTTTTATTATAATGATTTTTATTGATTGTTATTTACTTAATACTCCCTCCGTTTCCTAAAGATCTTCCCTCTTTCTGTTTAAGGGTGTTTCCAAAAGATCTTCCCTCTTTTGCTTTATTCCTTATTTGGCAAAACAAATTTTCCTATTTACCCTCTCATGTCACTATCATATGGTCCACCATTACATTATTAATTCAATTTTACTCCCTTTCTCTCTCCTACTTTAACCCCTTTTTATTTGTTTATTTATCTTAACCTTTTTCTCTCTCCTACTTTACTCACACCATGCCCCACACAACTTGATTTTCCTTGGTATCTGTAGGAACAGTAAGTGGGAAGATCTTTAGGAAACGGAGGGAGTAGAAAATGATTCATTTTAAGAGATATTTAAAATTTAAAGACTTTGAATCAACATTTTCGTGTGAAAAGAAAACATTTTTATTATGAAAGTTGAGTTAATCACATATTTCATTTTTCATATTGCACTTTTATTCTTGTACTGACTTATAAAATTCATAACTTTCTGTACAAAGCGTTAAATTGAGCATGCGATACAATTATGGATATTAAGTGAGTTATTTAATTCGTGTCAAAAGTTCACAAGCTTTTAGTAACAAATCAAATTATGAATATTAAATGAGTTACTTAATTTGTGTCAAAAGTTCACAAGCTTTTAGTGACGACTCAAATTATGGTGAGTTTTATACTAAAATCGGTCTAAACAGGAACTTTATGCAATTTATTCTTGTAAACCTAATTTTCTTAACTTAGTTTGAAGTGATTTTTGGTATGAAAATTATACACTTTTAAGGATTAGACTGAAAATTTTCTCTTGAATTGGAAACTTTGAAGACCTTCTTTATTATTTTCTTGACTAAAGAGAAAATCAGTTTTATGAAATTTAGTGATTTGCATGAATGGCTTTGTGAAAATGAGATAAAATTGTGTAAACTTCATATGAAAATTATATCTATGTTTTTGGAAAGCTCCTGATGTCTAATTTAAATTTTATGTTTTTAGTTTTATCTAAATGAGTTTATTTTGAACGTTATTGAAAGAACAAGCTTATGTGGTACTGGACAAAATTAGTTTTTCACAATAAATTTGTATGATTTTTAATTAACCGCGGACAATTCAATTTTTAGAAAATTCAAATCCCAGTTTTTGGAAACATCTTGAAATTCATATGAAAAATATTATATCCTATAAAATATTTATATAATACAGACGAAAAATGAAATGAAGTATGAAATTGAAACTGATTATAATTACAGCATCACATTTTCTTTTTATGGAGATGTTTATGCATAACTCTACTTGAATTTTTTTTATGAAAACATGTTTTTGGTGATGAACAACTTGATTAAAAAAAATCACATAAACACATATTTCCTAAAAGTTGACTATTATAAGTAGTAGGGTGATTTAAGGTTGGAAAACTATTAGGAATTCCACGTACCCAAATCATTCCAAAGACTAAAAAATGATAAGAGAAAACAAAGAGAAAGTTAGTGTATGATCAAGAAGATAATTAACAAAAATAACAAGAACTTAATTTTACCTTGCTAAGTCAATGATGCACTTCCTTTGTAAAGTTTTCTACTTTTTTGTGATTTTCTTAGCTTATAAGTGAGTTTTTAAATTTACTTAATTACTAACTAAACTGTTTATGTGTTTTTCTTTGATGAACTTCTTACTTACTAATTACTTTCCGAACTTTTACTTTCTTTTTCTTGAATGAGATTTTTCTTAGAGGAAGGAAGTAGAGAGGACGAGAGTAGTATTGAAGTTGTGCTGTTTTTGAAGTTTTTAAGTTGTCCCTTTAAAAGAAAAAGAATGGGGTATTTATAGGAAAATCAAGTGATAAATTAGGGCTTGAAAGAAGTAAAAAAAGCAGATTTTTAACCCAAAACTCTGATTTTTACCATCCTAAATCACATTAATGACGTTACCCTAATGACATCATCAAATCTCCTATAAAATACAAATATTTTTATTATCTTTAGATTTGATTTTGATTTTTTTCATCAATGAGGCAAAATCAGATTTTGAGAAAATAATTTTTCCCTAAATACATCCTAATACGTAGAAATGTATCGAAAAACGTGAGGAAAAAAGTTGATTGGGCACTTATGCACCGCGCAAAGCCCTACGCCAGATATAATTTTGTGCGCTTGGCGCACAAGCATGCGTCTGGCGCACAAAGTTGTTGAGCGCTGGGCGCATTATCATCTGCTAGGCGTACAACTCAAATCTTCTGGAAAAAAAATTGGATCCTTGGCTCTTACACATAGGTTTTGATTCCAATTCTTATTTTTCATGATTTTTATTCCTTAACAAATGGATAAAAGGATGTGATTAGTGGTTAAAGAATATATTCTTATTCTTTATCCAATGGATAATGACTTGACCACCAAGAAAACTGACTCCCACCAGTTTTGAGAGATGAATAAAATTCCGACGCCTAATTGTGACTAGTTTTTCTGTTTTTTTCGAAAGAAATAACTTGAAACAATTAACGAAAACTCGTCATATTAGTTCAGACGAGCATGATTCTTCAACAAATCATATTTTTAAAATCGGTGGTTGTCATCGACTACAGTTTACAGAAAATTACATTCTACGAACACACAAAAATAGAAAACCACATGACGAAATGAAACTCGCTCTCCGAGACGAAACATGTCTTGGGGGGGGGGGTTGGCGTTCTCCACGATACATGACCGTTCTCATTATTTTTATTTCTTATAAAAAATCTTATTTTTTTAAAAAAAATATGTTCAACGGGGGTTCAAATTTTGGTGTCTACAAGTGCGCCAGACGCAGGCCTTGTGTGACGCACAATCACACGTGTCAGGCGCACATTGGTGCGTCTGACACGACACGAGCAATCAACAGCGTACACGTATTACGCGTTTTATAAAAGGTAGAAAAAAAATTTCATGTGCAGATTGGTGCACCTGACACAAGTGGACGAAGTTGCGCCTGACGCATGGTGGTGCGCTAGGCGCGCGACGGTGCGCCAGACACACCACCTTGCTTTTTGACACGCTTTGATAACTCTTTTTAAAAAACGTGTTTTAATGATTTTCTTTTATCTTTGATGTTCGAAAATTCGATTTTAATTATGAAAATGTCTTTGAAATTATTTATTCATTAAACTAAATCATTAATTATCATGAATAATAAATTATTGTGCTTTTTTAATAAATTGGGCTTAAAACACAATTAATTATCATGAATAATTAATTGGGTTTTAAAATAGGACATTCAACACTTTTAGAAATAGTTTTGGAATGGCTTTTCGAACTGTTATCCCCTTGGGTCGGACCAATTAAAACCGCGATATGTTTCATTATCATATCCTTAAATGGGGAGACATGATTATGTGTATACAAAGATTAAGTATCATTTTGACGGTTCTGTGGAGCGGTTCAAGGCTA